>NC_068981.1:118072590-118078011 GCF_001194135.2 Octopus bimaculoides | reverse complement strand
TATATATATATATATATATATATATATCTGTGTGTGTGTGTGTGTGTGTGTGTTTATTGTGTGTATGTATGTAAGCTCATTAAGATGGTGCTTTTTTTGGCTATTGAGTTGTTTTGACTCTTATTTCTAGCAATACTGGGGCTGATTAGTGCCTTTATTCACTTTAGTGACGCATATATTTTTGCTTTTAGGTTGTAACATTGCGAATTAGCCATTGATATTATTTATATGTCTCACTTTTACCGTTTTTGAAATCAGCGTATGATCCCAACGGAAACCTTATAAGCTGACAAGACTAGATGTGTTTAACCCTAGGTGTGGTGAGAGTCACTGATGAGCGTTAAGATGCATTAACGGAAAAGTATACATAAGGTTGCCAAGAATTTATATCTCTCATCGAAGATCGGTGGCTATCGGACGCTGACGAAGGGAAATAACCCTGAAACCCGGGCCCGTTCGTGCTACAGATCAAGATGAGAGGGATAACTTCCCTTGGCAAAACAAACAGGACACAGTAGTGTGTCGATAAGCCAGCTGGAGGAGATGTCCTCCTGGGGCTAAAAGCAACAGTAACATCCACCCCTAGGGGTCAGCCACACTTAAGTGGCAATATACTTCACTTTATCGTGCAGTTACTGTTAATACTTCATTTAGAGAATTAACATTGCTTATTCAATAAAGTCACATTCATCTTCAATAACTGCTTTTTTTATGAGATCTAAATCATCTACATGCTCGAATCAAGTGATCCTGGATCATTTTGGACATCATTATGACTATGCCAGCTTTCAAAGAATGTTTGGTGTTATGGGCGTGTTCATTGACCTCTCTTTCAACATCACTCCACATATTATAGTCCAATGGATTGAGATCTGGGGAATTAGGAGGCCAAATGTTAGGGGTTGTGTGAACATTTTTAGCCATCTATTTCTGTGTCATTAGAGCCGTGTGTGATAGTGCAGACTCTTACTGAAACACATATGGCCTTCCATTGCATACAGCTTTTATCCAAGGCTTAAGAATTATTTCCAGGACTTCAATGTAGGCGGCAGAATTAACTCTAAGGCCTTGTGGAAAAATGTAAGAAAGCATCACATGTCCTTCATTGCTGACATCCCCTAAAACCATGACAGTTTCAGGAAATTATATATAACAGTTGGAACTTCAGGAAATTTTCCAAAGCACTTGGAACTTCAGCAGGGTCTGCACATAACCATCTGTCATTTCTTCTGTTCACTTTTACATCTTGGTCGAAGTTTTTCTCGCTTGAGAAAAACCAAATCAAATCTGCAGGATTTTCAGTTTGTTTAAGATCCTTTTAGAGCTGATGTAGTGATTTTCTGTTCCTTTTTCCGACAAACTGACATTTCCTCATCATGTACGACTTATATGTGATGTCTTCGTGGACAACATTTCTGACTGTTCCTTCCGACACATGGAGATATTTTGCAATTGACCTCATGGGATTGTAATCAATGGTCTGTTGAACTGTTGAAAAATTAAGGTGTTCAGATGGCTCCAGAGCGTTCAGAATGCTTTTTATGCTTTGATGCAGGTGGTGCGTTTCCATCTTCATTCTCTTGCTTCTTATAAACTTTGTAGACGAAAGATCTGGTAGCTTTTAAAAATCGAGGTATTTCTAAATCGCTATGCTCAACCTTTATAACCATAATAACAGCATGCCTCCTCATTTCTTGGGTAAGCTGAGAGTTTTCCATTATTATTTTCTGAAAGAAAGATTATAAAGAGTTAGCAAAATATGCAGCAATGACCCAGGATCTATCTTAAAACGGGGGCCACATTTTTCATTAATGTTTTAAGTAGTGTTTTTGGTACGGAAAGACTTTCAAACTTCGTATACTTATCTATTTTGTGTTATGGAACAGAAAAATATTTTTGTATTCGAATTTATTTCATGTAAGAAATTGTCTTATTTCGATAATTTCAATCAATCAATGACAAGTATTCAGTTGTTTACATTTACTCCTTTGGCTGATTAAGCGATGTAAAGCGTATTTAATCTCCATACCTTCGTTTTATTTGCTTTTTTTCATTTTAAATTTGCTTTAACCCTAACCCTAACCCTAACCCTAACCCTAACCCTAACCCTAGGGTCAGGGTTAGGGTTAGGGTTAATTGTTTCAGAATCGTTTGTTTATGTAGTCGGCACTTAATGTATATCGGCTGAATGGACGTCAGTGATTGGTTGAAATTACAGAAATACGACAACTTCAACATGGAATAACTTATGGATTTCTTTTTTTTGAAGAAGACTAAGAGAAAAAGATGTTTTATATGACACATTCTACCAGTGTTCCAAGTTTCAAAGTGTTTCGTTAATGAAAAATGTGGCCCCCGTTTTAAAAAAGATCCATGACCCAAAAGTGGTTTGTCCTCAAATACCTTACGCACCCGGTATATATATACATATATACTTTATATTGACCATTTGCCTCTTCAATTCTCCAAAATTGAAAACAAGCTGATACACATCAATATCCACCCTCAGAAAGACCAAAAGAAGCATCAAAAATTTAAAATATCTAGATTAAACGATAGAAGCTAATGGGAAAACGGCACGTTATATAAAAATTAAGAAAATCTATTAAATAAAAATACACACACACACACACACACACACACACACACACACACACACATATGTCAGAAAGAAAAATATGTAAAAAAGCACCGAGGTTTGTATAATAAAATTACAACATTGTATAATAAACTGAGAGTACCGGTTTCGCGTCTTACGCTTATCAGACTTCCAAAATATCAGTTTTAACTCATGGGAACGCCACTTTTGTTGTTGTTGACAATATTTTTTGTCATGGGGTGTAACTCTTCAATTTATCCGAAAATTACAAGTTACTTCGAATGTATTGTTAGGTTTTTCGGACTGATATTCTTAATGTATACAGACATGTGCGATATATGCACTAGTTTTAGGGGGTTATTTACAAATATTTCAAGGGTGGAGAGAAGAATTGATTGTTGTTCTGTTCTAGTGGGGGGAGGGTTGTTACTAAAATGAATTAATGTTCAGTTCTGGTTTACATTTCTGGAGATCCAGTCACCAAATTTGTACCGCTGGAATATAGAGAACTGTGGTTGCAATTGTTTAGCACATACGTCAATATGTTCGCTGAGATGTATCTGGCGATATTGTGGGGAAGCTATTTGTTGCCGGTGCACACACACACACACACACACACACACACACACACACACACACACAGGGTAGAAAATATTATAGTGGGGAAACACACCCGGTTGATATAGATAGAAAAAGAGGTAAGATGAAAAACGCAGAAGAATTGTTTTGCAGGATTTAAGAGTATATTAGACATATGATAATAAGTATATTATACAATTTTGTACAAAATAAGGTTTTGTACTTTCAACATAGCTAATGTAAGGGCCGGTTTTGCATTGCTCATCAAATTGAGAGTTGAAAGAGATAACTTGCTAGGAATAAAAATATATTGCTAGGGGAGATAATTGTTCACTCGTTTATTTTGCAGTAAAGGGGAGGTAAATCTGTAATTATCATGTTTTTCTTTTATTGTGTCCTCCGCTTTATTCTGGCTTACATTTTCCATTAGATGGGGTAAGTCCTTTATTTTTAATATGGTTTCATATTTAATTCTGATATATATTTTGGAATAAATGAGGCTTCTTTATTCAGTCTTAATTGTGTTGAGGTCCAGAAGGCAAGTTGATAAAATTGGAAAATTTTGAATTGTGGTTGTAATCGTTCTACGCATTCGGCAATGTGTTGTCTGACGTATATTTGGTGATATTGTGGGGAGGAAATTTGCTGTCTGTGGGCCGTAAATCTCTTTCGGATCGATTTTTTTGTTGATCCAATTTAATTTCGATGGCAGTCTGAGCATCTGATTACGTAAATGAGGTTTCGGGAGGCCCAAGTGAAGTTAGATTTGATCTTGAATATTTGTCCTTGTCTGAAAAGGAATTCCGATCCTTCCAACAGATGTGGGGCATGTTCTGCAATTAGGGCGACCACACTTTACAACTCTTGCGTCCGTCGTTCTAGAGAATAGTTTGGCATTGGTGAGAAATTTCTTCAATGCCTTAGGCTGTTTGTGTTTCTTAATGATTTTATGGTTACGTAGAATCTCCTTAAGTTTGGCGTCCCTATGCAGTATTGGAATATTTTGTATGATGATAGTGAAGGCTTCTTTGTTTATGGAGTTGTATGTGGAGATATAAATTAGTTCCTTGAGGATAGATGTGTTGTGTTTGGTGTTTCTTAATGTTTTAATATCAATCGATTTTGCACGTTTAATTCCTTCATTTATGAGTTGAGTTGGGCAGTGCTGTCCTGAAGTACATTTTTAAGCTCTAGAAATCTTAGTTCTCTGGGGTTTTTTTCGGATACTATGGTGCAAATTCTTCTTGCAAGGTTGGGGGGGGGGGATATTTGTTTTGATAAGTCTCTGCTGACATAAGCTAAATAATATATACTGTTTAGTGTCTGTGGTCTTGTAAAAATGACTATTTCTATTTTTTGTCTATTTTCTGAATCAGTATGTCTAGGAATGGGAGTTCTTCATGGTTGTGTGCCATTGTGAATTGCTAGGGGGTAAAATATATTGCTAGGGGAGATAATTGTTCACTCTGGCAGTGAATTGACATATCTAAGTCATCTCTAATATGACTCTTGATATGTTTTAGAAATGGTTACAAAAGAATGTTCATGAAAGAACTTGATGTGTTTCAAGGATTTCCGTTTACAACGGACCGTAATTTTAGGTCACCTGGTGCTGGTGTATATATGTATGCCTTTGGAAAATATTTGATGGCTTTGTTTATAGTTTGGCTTTTGTTAATTTTAGATAGACCATAGAATAGGTTGGGTTTACATTTAAAGTTTGTCAAATAGTCCAGGTCTTTTCCGCTGGTTCGGCCAGTTGGGTGTCAAAGGCGCAAAAGAACTGCTGCAATCAAACGCGTACCTGGTATTGTTGAAATGAGATCAACGTGGATATGGGCGAAGAGGAATGACAAATGGACCTAGTTATGGATTCCACTAGTTATTTACAGGATTAGAGGAAGAAGCGAGTTGGTTCCTACGTCGGTCACAATGGTCTAGTGGGCTGAAACACAGATCTGTGAACACAAGTTCACAAAACGATCGACCCAGTATCAGGCTCCACTAGAGACAGTATTTTAGAAACCAGCAGGTGGAAACCTAAGAGTCATGACTTGGGTGGGCTCGGCTCCCGTAGAGTGTAAGGTGTAAGGGCCGAAACACCTGTTCTCTCGTGTCGTGCGCTCGTCTTGTAGCGTTTCTGTTAGGTACATTTGTGTGTGTGTGTGTGTGTGTGTATGTGTGTGTGTGTGTGTGTCTGTGTGTGAGTATGTATGTATATATATATATATATATATATATAT
>NC_068981.1:118068710-118072179 GCF_001194135.2 Octopus bimaculoides | reverse complement strand
TAGAGAGAGAGAGAGAGAGAGAGAGAGAGAGAGAGAGAAATGTGGGTGTGTGTGAGTGCGTATGTGTTAGTTGATAGATCTTTAAATAGTTGTATCTATCTATCTATCTATCTATCTATCTATCTATCTATCTATCTATCTATCTATCTATCTATCTAACTATCTCTCTCTCTCTAGCTATGTATGCAACAGAGAAAATAATTTGATTGTTAAACACCAAAATTTATCCAGATACTTCAGTGGTCAAAGTTGAGGAAAACTTTCTTGAATAAAAGTGCCTGTCACGGGTCTTCGTTCCACATCCAACTTCAACAATAAAAACTGCGCTGACCATTTTTTACTCCAAAAGATGATGCAACAGTACAAAATGATGATTCAATACTTGCAATGTAATGAGTTCAAACAGTTCAGGGGGAAAAAAACGAAAAATCAGAAATTACTCATTTCATAGATATATATCATACGGTCAGATTAACTTAAATTGCATAATATTTCAGGGGTCACTATTTATCTGCGAGTGTGTAGGATGAAATATAATTCAACTTTCCAATTTAAGATGAACAATATAATTGTTTAATATACATATTGTATTAATTCATGCAGGAACTATGAAAAATTCTTAGATATTGCCATCGTTACATCTGATGAAAATTTTTAGTGGCTCTGACATCTCCGATTAAGTTTGAATTCTGAACGGAAATTAAATCCCGTGTTCCATTGCTACATGATTTAATGTAATAGTTATATCGTTTACAGCAAATGTGTTGTTTCAAGAGTCAATTAACTATTGTATGTTATGAAGTGAGACTCTTGTGCCGTAGATAAATTACTGACTTGCCTAATATTTCTTACGGCGTCTAAAATTTGAATAACAGATGTGGTCAACTGTTGATAATACGTATTGCGCTATACACAAATATAATTTTTCCTATAATGGTCAATTTTATCATGAACAGAGCTATGAATAAAGGACAACTTTGGTATAAATTGTGCTCTCATATATGAGTTGGGAAAACTGTTGACGAGCAGGAGTGGGTACTGAGTTGGCTAAAGTATTGTCCTCTGCGCACGAACACACACACACACACACACACACACACACACACACACGCACATACATATATACACATGCATACATATTTATAGGTTATGCAATTTCGTGATATATCTACTTAATTGCATAAACACACACACACCCACACCCACACACACACACACCCACACCCACACACACACACCCACACCCACACACACACGCACACACTAACAAATAAATATATACACTTATAATTACTTCATTTTTATATGCTTTGTATATTTGTGCGTTATATTTCACTTTACTTTTTGCAAAATTTCAAGTGACAGCAAGTTTTTAAAAGTTGTTGTTAGCTTACTACTTGCTAAAATGCATTATAGATATACACATGCAACCTGTTGAAAGAAGAAAGTAAGAAAAAACAAAATAAAAGCGAAGCAATAAATATTATCTGTAACATGCATGTCAAATGTAAAATCAATTAGAGACAACTATCTACAAAATAGAAGCTTTCTTTTATTGTTTTAATTTTCTTTCAGTGTTCCCATTTTTCCTTAAAACATTTCACGTTTACCGTCCCCGTCACGACTATCACTACGACAACAAAGGAAAAAGATACCTTTAATGTTTTATTAAGTGGCAGAACAATTATTTTCCAGTGAACAGCACGTTGTTTTCTACAATGCTTTGGCCATTACTCTCAGACACGCTAATGTACTTTAAGAAACTACCAATTAGCTAAGAGATATACGGATACTTGTTTTAATTAGCAATATCATCCATTTAATTTACATTTAAACAGTAGAAAAAAGAATACTGGATGAGACAAATTTTCCCATTAACATTATTTCTCACTTTTCTGTTGTGTAACTCGTTAGATATCGGTTAATATATTAAAGATAGTACCGATCGTCTAGTTTCTACGACTCGTGTATCTAGTATAAAACATTCACGCTAGACTGATGCTCCCTGTTAGATTTACAAAGCATGGATGGCAATTCCACTGCTGCAACCGTCCTTAATAAATTCCGATGAGTGTGATGACTGGACACTCAAGTTTCAGTTCGTGGAATAGAGTGGCTTCACATTATTTCGTCTGTCTTTACGTTCTGAGTTCAAATTCCGCCATGGTCGATAAATTAAGTACCAGTTGCATACTGGAGTCGATCTAATCGACTGGCACCCTCTCCCCAAATTTAGGGCCTTGAGCCTAAGGTAGAAAAGAGTGGCTTCACATTTTATACTCTACACCTAATAAATGTCTTGAAAATGCAACACTGAACGCTAACCAAATGTGAGTTATAGAGCTCACAGCTATCTGCCGTTACATGGAGACCGACACTGATGACTGGCCCCGTGTGGCGAGACATTTTTTAACAATTCGGATTATCTTAGTAGTTGTACATTTAAAAAAAAAATGTTCTGCACTTTTGGTTATTATGTATATATATGTGTGTGTGTGTGTGTGCAATATATGTAAGAAGTGTATGTCTATATATAAATATAAACATTGTGGAGAATTTATTTACTTGTTTATTTTTAAACTTTTCTTTTTTACGTGCTTTGAGAAAAAAAAATAATCGGACAAAACAAAACAAAGAAAAAACCGTCTAGGTGTCTTTAGGAAGGAAATTTCACATTGATAACTGGGTGCGTTTCCGCAAGTGGAAATGAATTAGAACGGATATGAGTGCATTAAGAAAGTACTGAGAAGCAATTAAAAAGACGCATGCCAATCGTTACTTGTACAAAATAATTCAATTAGCAACCGTTTTTTTTTTCTGGGTCTTCTCTGTTATGACGTTTTACACTTGGGGATTTGTTCATGTTTTTTGTTCTTGTTTTCCTTTCACAGTAAAGGGGAGAGATCCGAGACCTTTGGTTCTGTGTATCTGTCACATAATTTCTTTGCTCCCTGTCTTTCTCCTCACTTTCTCCCCTCTCTTTCTCCGCACTTTCTCCCCTCCCTTTCTCCTATCATTCTATCCCCTCTCTCCTTATCTCCTGTCCCGTCCCCTCTCTTTCTTCCCTCTTTATCCCCCTCTCTCTCTGACTAATGCTTTTTACTTATTGCAACCCTCACTTTTCACTTTTCACTTTTCTGGTTTTCTATATGCCTATCTATCTATCTATCTATCTATCTATCTATCTATTGATCTTTTGACGGGAGCCATCGTCAACAACAAATGGTCGTTTGCCCTCAAGAGAGCAGTAAGGGCGGAAGCAATAAGGTATAGCAGGGCACTAGCTGTAGAGAGGAACAAAGTAGAGGGGGAGCTAGTGATAAAGTTAGAAGAGGCATTGCGAAGTGGCATCGCATCCGACGTTTTAGCGGCGAGGTTGGCCCTCGACCAACACTTCAATGCTAAACACGAAGGGTGTGCTGTCAGGGCAAGGATGCGTGCTCTGAGGACTGAAGGTGTTGGAGCCGCA
>NC_068981.1:118056131-118066430 GCF_001194135.2 Octopus bimaculoides | reverse complement strand
TATATATATATATATATATATATCGAGAGAGAGATAGAGGGGAGTGACAGAGATATAGACAAGTATACGTGCACAAACAGACACACGCAAACATATATTTGTTTGAGTGCATGTATGTTTATAGTAAGAATCAAGATGAGACGTGAAAGCGTTTAACAGAAAAGGACAAGTAAATATGGAAAACTTCTCGTCAATACTAGAAGCAGCGAAGTATCGGCACGTTACGAAGCGAAGTTTTTATTCGCATTGCCCAACTCCTTCGCTTGTGCTACTGATTGTAAATATCTCTGATGCGGTATTCATTATGAAGGAAGAGACTTTGTGGAAGACAACAAAATAGAGAGGAAAAATTACAGATTTTTGCAATATATTTCAGCAGTAACAAGAACTACATGTGTTGTATGTATATATGCATTTGTCTATATTACATGAGAGTATCTGTGAATGTATATATGCTTGTGTTTGACTCGCCTTTTATCTCTCTACTTGAATGTTTATTTTTATTATTTATGTCTTCCTGTAAAGGCATGTGCTACAATACACTTGTTTGTCTAACTTAATATTTACTCTCAATCTGGTCATGTCTATATAACATTACTTTGCATCATTTAGAATATTTGTTTGACAGACAGGATGTGTAAACTTTGCACGTTCATTTCGACCTGCTATAAATAGAAACTGAGTCTCCCTAGTACAAATCGCCGTTCTGTATCTCTTAATATTTCCACCATTGTAGAACTGATACCTGCAATTTTGTCTGTTTTGTACGCTGCGTTTGTCATACTCTTCTCTTTACATTTATATCTTTCTCTGTAAGAGGCTGTCAATTGCAGTTTTTGACTTCGAGGACTCATAACCCTTACATCAGGGAGAACCAAAGCCTGGGGATAAGAGATTCGATGTCAAGTATTATCGCAATGCATTTAATCATTCTTCTAATGAAACAATAATCTTTAATAGATCTGAAATTATTGAAATATTTCTTCCCTCTGTTCTGCCAGCTGATACATTTCTCTTAGCCAGGGCTGGCTGGTTAATCTTTTTTGTGGATTTCCTTTCCATTCACACACTTTTACTGCCAATAAGCCTCTTTCTGAACCACTCATTCATATTTAATCTGTGTATCGTTCTATCTTTACTATAGACATTGAACACTGTGAACTAGTCACAACATTCTCACATGATATAGGAATGAAGTTTGGGCACGTTAAATACTCATTCATGATAGTCAATCGAAGGAAAATAGTCGACTACGCAGAAAACATGTATATCAACGGCTTGTCTGTCTCTCTTATCTCTAATACTTGGAATCGATGAAAATGTAGCATATGTTGGTGCTATGTTTAAAGCCAGAATAACAAAAGAGTACTTCTGTGGATTCCAGAAATATGGAACTCAGAGTTGTCTGCAATTAACAAGACCATATCTCACAATACATTTGCAGTGCCAGCGCTAGTACCAACATTTGGGATATTATACTGGACACTTGATGAGATACGCAGCCTGGACATCAAGACAAGAAAGGGACTGACCACCACTAGCAACTTACACAGTAATAGCGACACCTATAGTATTTATGTGAGATGAAGTGATGGTGGCAGAACCATTAGCTTAATCTAAACAGCCTTTCAATGTCGCATTGTCTTTTCTCAGACAGCACATGATCGGACGAAGAAAAAGTAAGGTTATTATTATGCAAATTAGCTTCATCTTGCCCAAAATGTCTAGTGAAATTTGCTTTCAAGAAACAATCAAATTACTCTCTATTATGTTCGGTGATAAAACTTCTCTATTTAATACTCGAATGGAGTGTTTAAATTTAACTAAAAAAACAGAGAATGATTACTTTATTACGTATGCAGGAACAGTCAAAACGATGTGTGAAAGTTTTAAACTCAAAGAACTTACTCCTGAGATGTCTAAGTGTCTCATTTTTGTACAATGCTTTACAACAAATGAAGATACAGAAATACGGGCAAGAATTCTTTCGAAACTTGAACAAGGGAACCAAGATTTAATCCTGCAGACTGTTACAGAAGAGTGCCAAAGGATGGTGAACCTGAAACACGACGTAAGTAAAATTGAAGAAAAGAAATTCGTATAGATAAAGTGTTGTTGAAAGTGAACGGGGAAGGAAAAAAATGAACGAAAAATTGTAATTTAAACAATTCTCTAACGGAGTATTTGATGTGGAGTGATTGAGAGTTCTTCGTACTTCTAGTCCGCTCGCTGATTCAGTACATGTCTGAACTGCTTTCTACTTCTTACGCCTCTTCTCTCTCATTGTCTGACATAGTCAATGAAGCGGAGACGGAAGAGTGTTCCTTGGTCCAATTTTATGTGAATTACGCTATTTGAAAACAAAGTGCATCAAGGGACACAACTAAACATTAAACTTCAAAAGCTTAAAATATTCAAATAAATATTCTTACAGTTCTTCCATCAGTTGTTGGTTATTTTCGAACAAACAAAAGTACAGAAAGAAACCATATCTATACATACTCGCAGCAATAAAGACATTGAGATAAATTTGTAACATGGTGTCGAATATTGTAGACAAGTGATTTAGCAACATATTGAAGATTAGGTAATTTATCTAATTTGCTATTTAACATACATACATACATATATACATATGTGTGTGTATGCAACTCCTGTATTGATTAGACGTGTAATTACATATAAATATGTGTATTACGGGCGAAGAAACGTGCACCTCATCTTTAGGCACTCGAATTGGTTAGGCAACAAATCAATATTGATACGTATACTTTGCCTTTCATCCTTTCGTGGTCGATAAATTAAGTACCAGTTATGCACTGGGGTCGATCTAATCGAATGGCTCCCTCCCCAAAAGTTTCGGGTTTTGTGCCTAGAGTAGAAAAGGATATAGATTCGTATGCACCACCACCATCATTATGATCATGATCATTATCATGAAAACCATCATCATCATCATCATCATCATCATCATCATCATCATCATCATCATCATCATCATCATCATCATCATCATCATCATAAAATTGTAGTAACAACACAAAAATCAAGGATAGCAATGTTGACAGGAAAATGGAATATTAGCGCAGAGGTTATTGTTCTTTCTTTAATGACTTACTATCGAAATATACTTCATGAAAACAATGTTATAATTTTTTTTTTGTATCAGTTCGTGTTTTAATATTGCCATAATGACTTTCTCTAGACAACAAAATATTATAATTGTGCTCCAACAGCACAATCAGTATAAGACTAATATCACACATATGAAATATCTATCGTATTTAATATAACATATAGAACTCTGTGAATGGGAAAACATATTCTAATTTGAATATACATGTATTTGTATTTTTACATATGTATACATACATCTGCATGAAATTATGTGTGCGCATATTCACAATACATACAAATTGTAACGTTATACTAAATCAGTCTGGTCAATTTCATCTTTAAGTTTTTCAGTTTCCTCATCTACTTCAATAACCTTCTTGGGTGGTAGTATGGCTAATTTCCCAAAAATTGATTGATGTTTGTTTAAAAAATTTTGGATGCTTGGGAATTCGTAAACAATTTCACCAGTATGATATGTTGGTTTTTCAGTGTTTTCAGTCTCAGGTAGTAAATGATGCATCCCACGTTCCGTCAGTGTACCTGTAAATATTTTAAGAATGTCGGCTTTGAAAATAGTAAATTAATATATACTCTCGATTTAAATTTACAACTGTTTCCTTGTTCGTTTATCAATTTTAATTTATAAATTATATTATGAACATATACTAAATATTTATTATTCAGAATATTAAAAACAATAAAATAACGGGGCATTGAAATACAAAGCAATGGCAGATAAATTAGCCGAGACTTAAATATGCACATGCAAAAGAATCGAATATTGAATATTTATGCTAATTTAAAAGAAATACTCGAGTATCATCTTAATTTAATTCATTCATAATATGTAATCAGATGAACGATGAATATCTCACTGGGTAGGTTATTAGGGTTACTGTAGGTAATAGTTTCAATGAATATGTGGATATTTCTTCAGCTCAGTAGTAATAAGTGAGTTGTTAAGAAGATAAATGGAAAAATATGTCCTATGATGTAAAAAAATGTTTGTTGAGAAGATCCGATATCTATGTACAGACAATCATTTTGACCTCCATTAGAAACTGAAATTCAAACACATCAAAACTTTAACATTTCCAAGAGTATATTTTAAAACTATGGAGCCCATTACATACAACATCTTTTACATTAGCCTAGATACATATACTTAAAGGTTAATATCAGATGAGTAAGCTGACAGAGTGTTTAATTCTAACCAAACGATCGGTGACTTATGTTAATACTAATGATCTGCGTCCAGGTTCAAGATACTGATCTCTCAATGGACAACTCAAGAACTTTAGTTGAGAGAATCAACTTCAATACTTATTTTTTAAATCTGGTATTTATCCTATTGGCCTCTTTCACTGAACTGCCAAGTTACAGGGACATAAACGCAATAACACCGGTTGTCATGCAGCGATGGTGGACAAACATACACAAACATATATATATATATGATGGTCTCCTTTCAGTTTCCGTCTATCAAACCCACTAACAAGGCTTTGATCTGTCCTAGGCTATAGTAGAAGACACTTGCCCAAGGTGTCACGCAGTAGGACTGAACCCGGAACCTCGGTGGGAAAGAGATAAATGTGAATAAGTTACCACTGGAAAAGAAAGACACATTGCGAAACATAAGTACACTTCAGTACATTGGTAATGCTGAAGATAGATATTTTTGTTCAATATAATTTGCCTATTTATTACAATCAGTACTTACAAATGCTTTACGGATCTTACAATACTGACACAATCTAAAGCTACAAAATTTTAAAATCATATGTACATAAGTACTGTAATGGAAACTATCACCTCATAAAAGTGGCTGTAATAGCAGAAGGCTCTGGGAAGGTTATAAAACAGTATTCACCGACGAGGCATTTCATTACATTGAATTCTGAAGTCCAGTGCAAATACTGTATTTATTAGCATCCCATTTTCAAAAGACAATAACATTAAGCTGATAACATATCTCTCAGCTTTCTGAGGTCCTGCTTAAATCATTTATATATCTTATCTCAATATTTCCTTCATATATATTAACAAAATATTCTCTATCCTTTCTCAACATACGAAGCCTTACAACCTATAAAGTATTTTACTATCACTGCGAAACAATATAAGCGTTAAAAGAACAATAGATATAATCTTCCGGAATAATCTATCGGCAAATCTAGAATCTTAGTTTCAAGCTGAATGTAACAGAGAAAACGAAATAGAATATAAAAATTATTATTAGTGTTCTTATTATTTCTATTGTTTTAAGTATCGGAAATAATTACGATCAATTTAAAGGTGGTAATTAAAAACATGCTAAGTGTTAGCTAATACTATTTCTTGGCAGAGTTGATCAAGGGGGACAACTTCATAGCCGGAAGTATAACTTTTACGTTTTGTTTGATGTCTTTTTCTTTTACTTTGATAATTAAATTAGTAAATAGTAAATGGTAACTTTATAGCATTATTATCGCATGAAACTGCTATAGTAATTCAACTTCTGAAAAATAACATTTTTGAGAGCTTGTTTTTCAAGTAGTTTATCTTATTATAAACGCAGCTAGCTAAGTGAAATATCTCTTTGAATTACAATTTCCCATGGCCGTAGAATCTTTCCGTGTTAAATAATTTAGATCTTACCTATAATGAAAGAATGCCTTTATAGGCAATCAGCGCCTTTGCAAGTAGACAATTCATTATGAAGCAGTGCGCCGCTTTAGATTTAATATTATTAAATAGATGATAGTTGCTCTTTTTTAGGAGTGAATGCTAAGCAATCACAGACGCTGATGACAATATTTTGTTTAATATCTAAAACGGCGAGCTGGCAGAAACGTTAGAAGGCGGGGTGAAATATTTAGCGGTATTTCTTCTGTCTTAACCGTTTGGGTTCAATTTCCGCCAAGGTCGACTTTGCCTTTCATCCTTTCGGGGTCGGTAAATTAAGTACCAGTTGCATACTGGGGTCGATCAAATCGACTGGGCCCCAACTCCCCAACATTTTCGGGCCTTGTGCCTAGAGTAGAAACGATTATCTAAGGCGGCGGGCTGTCTGAAACGTTAGCACGCCGCTTAGTGGTATTTCGTCTGTCTTAACGTTCTGAGTTCAAATTCTGCCGTGATCGACTTTGCCTTTCATCCTTTCGATAAATTAAGTACCGATTGCGTACTGGTGTCGATCTAATTCAATAG
Organism: Octopus bimaculoides; assembly: GCF_001194135.2. Lineage (NCBI taxonomy): Eukaryota > Metazoa > Mollusca > Cephalopoda > Octopoda > Octopodidae > Octopus > Octopus bimaculoides. The sequence continues at coordinate 118,060,124 of NC_068981.1, read as the reverse complement.
CCCCTCCCCAAAATGTTTGTGCCTTGTGCCTAGAGTAGAAAAGAATATTATGTTTAATATCTGCAGGCATATTAAATGAAATTGTCTTTTCTAGATATAACAATAAAACTCCTGCGATGGATTTGAACTGCCGAATTATCACACTTGTATCTCATTTAATCTTGTTCTTTTCACTTTCTGATGAAGACATCAGCTATAAATGACGGGTAATTTCACTGAAAGCTACAATTCAAATTTCATCTATATGCCACGTAATCCGTAATACAGCAAACCTGTCGTTGGAGAACGGAAATCAAATTACTTAAGAGTAACGTTAACTCAGTCCACTAAAACCTAAAGAACGGTATAATTCTCACTTAATGTGGATACATTTATTACCGAAATATTTCGACCTATGAAAAATATACTAAACTAAAGCCATCTTGTGGAACATACTTGCTGGTTAACCAAGGGACGTCCTCGTTCTCTGTACAAAGTACTCCCACTACTTGTAGATGGCAGCTACTCCATAGTATGCATTTTTATCGTGAGTGTGTCACGGGCCCAATAAGGTTACAAAATATAAATTACCGACATAAATAATAAGTCGGATAACATTATCTCCACACAAGTTAAGACCAAAAAAAAAAAAAACTTTCGTTTTCTCTATATCACAGTATAGTTTCAGTGATGAGATTTTAGCATGCACATTATAAACAAGTGGATTGACTGAAGCTATTGACTTATAGACGTTTGATAATTTATATACATACCTGGTATCGTGTTGTCTAATAAAATAGCCGTTAATGTTCCTACAAAGGTTTGAGTTCCCAGAATAATCTTTAATATTTGATCTAGCTCAAAGTTACCTACAAACCAAATTGAAAAATAAGCAAGGACACATCATCACTTGAAGTAAATGAATGTAATTTCAATGAATTTAAACATCTGGAACATAGGCCACTGTCCAATAGTTTTCGAGTGTTCAAGTATTATCTCTGAAGCTACAAGAGTGTGAAAGTCAAATTCCTTAAGCTAGAAATTATGCTATTTTTAAACAAATCGCCTTCCACAAGAACGTAAGTGCATATCACGTATCGATCTGAGTTTCTTATTTCATTTTACAATGAAATATGACTTTCAGTTTCATTCACTTGCAGTTTGGATTTCTGGACATTAAAAGCAACTGTATTATAAGTATCTTAACCTAAGCTGCCATCCTGTACATAATATTCAATTGACCCCTGCTGGCGTTGAGCGAAGTTCACTGTTAAAAGTATTTGGGACAGATCAAGATTTAATTTTATGATTTTCTGGTACACGTAAGGCGGCGAGTTGGTAAATCGTTGGCATACCGGACAAACTGATTAGCAACAATTTTTTCGGCTTTACGTTCTCGGTTCAAATGCCACCGAGGTAGACATTGAGCCTTTAATCCTTTCGGACTCGGTAAAATAAGTACCAGCTGATGTAATCGACATATCCTCTTCCCTAGAATCGCTGGCATTGTGCCCTTCTTTTCTGGTACACATGTTGGATGATTCTATTTATCTACTGAATTCATTGCAAAATTCGTCCTGCTGCTTACATTTATCTGGACGGAGAAAAGAGTTTTTCTTCGTCAGGTCACAATAGCACAACAGATTGTGTTGGCGACGTAACTGAAAATAGACACATTTCTATTTGGCCAATCTTTCATCTTTGAAAGGTGGGTGATAGCGAAGAACATTACCTGAATTAAAGGGCCTTTCTAAGCATGCAAATGTTGGGAAGAAAATAAAACTTAAGAAAGGGAACTTCCTCTGGTATAGTTAATAAAAAATCTGAGAGGTCCCTTGGTATACCCCTGGCAATGGTTCCTGTTGAAAGGTATTTTATTTGTTGATATTTTTGTTATAATTGTGTGATTTTTCTTCTTCTAAGCCCCCGCATTCTTTTTATCTTTAATTTGTATTGCCCTCATTGTTTTTGAGGCTAAATGATGAATCATCATCATTATCATTTTTGTTGTTGGTAGTAGTGTTATTGTTTTTATCGCTGTTGTTGTTCTTAAGAATAATGGATGGAAGGTTTCATAGCATAGTGGAAATATATTTTGACTCATTAAATATTGTTCGTTTACAATCTAAGTTCAAATTCTGCCGTGTTGGGCTTGCCTGCCATCCTTCTAGTGTTGATAAATACTAGTCATCTAGTGGCTTCCATATAATAACTTGTACGTCTCCCCAATTTTAGTGCTAATTGTAGAAATTTTTATTATACTTCATCTGAGAGTCTGAATAAAAAAAATATTGTTTCCTAAACTTGATTTTCATCAGAAATTCTGGAAAGGTATAGTCACACAAAGAAAAAAGATCATATCACTGTCTCTGTTTCCATAGCACTTGAGAATCAACCTCAACAGGATTCCAATTTAGAACTTAAATGAATAACTAAATAACACATAGTATCTTGTCTGATGCTCTACAAATTCTGCTAATCCATTTCATCTTTGAGTGAAAAACGTCAATTAGATTCTTACCTGTATTGATGTCATCTGGATATGTGTAAAGCCATGATGAAGAAACCCAACTCAGACCCAATGAAGATCCAATAATCAATGTATTGCGTGCGTTTAAAGCTGTCTTTTGCAGATTGGTGATACCAACTGATAACATCATAGTAAGCCCAGTGAAATTGATGGCTCCTACTACAGGATCTGGAATTGTAGCTAAAGAAGCAGCCACTTTACCCAATATCGCCATGATGATAACCATAACTCCTGCTATATTCAATACAATACGACTTGCAACCTAAAACATAGATTAGAGAAAGAAAAGTTTGGATCGGTTCGTTGTTAGACAGAAATACAATGACATAGTTGCTACAATACAATACTGTGTGCCAGAGTAAAATAATTTTGATAAAAGAGATCCAATTTACAACAGAATCCACTGAAACTTGAACTCTGTGCCCAGCTGCATAAATTTATACATACCTTTTCAGTACAAAATACTTTTTTATAGTGGCCCATCTTTCTTTACTGGGCGGTTAAGAAAATGGTTACACAAAATGTATGTTGGTGTCTATTATTGAATATGCTTGAATATGCACTTTCAACTTTCAAACTAAGATATCGTTTTCATAGGAAGTATAATGTTAAATGTAGCAGATTAGGATCTTTTCCCTTTGATGGGCAACTCGATTAATTAACTTGCTTTAATTAAACACTTTGAAACTTCGGATACTGGTAGAATGTGTCATATAGAACATCTTTTTCTCTTAGCGTTGTTGAGAAAAGTTTCTATATGCAAAACTGTAAATATATATTATTTTCTTTTATAATAGTATACGATCCAATAAGAGCGACTAAATCTAAATGTAAACAATTGACTGAACAAAGATAGACTGGATCAAGAAATGCAAGCTATGCGTAGCAGAAAGATCACAGATCCTTTTCAGATCTAAGAACTCCACCGCACTACTGAATTTCAAATCTGATATTTTCAGTAAGATGCAATCATACGTATAATTTCCTGATGGCGAATTGGAAAATACCACCATCTCCGCGTTGACCAGCTGTACCATAGACTCAAAGCCACTATCCATTCAGCCTTATTATGACTGTTTTTCTTTTCGATTTCCGGTGTTTTCAACCTTTCCCTTTTACATCTACCTTCTGCCTTTTTCTCGAATTTTCTATTATTATGTCGTCCTGTTTTAGCGTGTTATGCCCTGTGGGCAAAGTCTGAGGATTAGGTGAAGTCACTGGACGTGTTATAAAATGCTGTCTGAGTAGTTTTCATAAAATAAAATACCAGTAAATAAATCTTTGAAAATGAAATGAGCATTACACATAGTAATTGAACTCCAACAGGAATCTATTCCAAACCCCTCAACTATCTCTGCCTGAACCAACGAGAAAGCCTAGACGTTGCGGCCTAATCTGCGGATCTTAAAACGCACACAAACACACACACACACACACACACACACACACACACACACACACACACACACACACACACACACACA
>NC_068981.1:118044958-118056090 GCF_001194135.2 Octopus bimaculoides | reverse complement strand
ATATATATATATATATATATAATAATAATAATAATAATGCAAAATTACAGGTAAAAACTCAATTAAAATCAATTTATTAAAAATTAAAATTAAATTAAGTTTCACAGTATAACATATATTAATATATAGTATTAGGGAAAAGAACCAAAGTCTATGAACTCATCAATGAAAATCGACTGTCACATATAGAAAAAAATTATAATTAAAAGTACAATAAATAAGTATAATATAATGCAAAGTAAATATTATAAGATCAAGATAATATTATCTTGATCTTATGATATTTACTTTGCATTATATTATACTTATTTATTGTACTTTTAATTATAATTTTTTTCTATATGTGACAGTCGATTTTCATTGATGAGTTCATAAACTTTGGTTCTTTTCCCTAATAATAATAATAATAATAATAATAACAATAATAATAATAATTATATATATATACGATAGACTCTGCGCCTACCAAATCCACTCAAAAGATTTTGGTCGGATTTTTACTCAATCTTCAAACTGAATTTGTTCATCAAAGTTGATCTATGCTCAGATACCTACTGTCCTTCCTACTTACGCATGTACTTAGCTGCTTACATATCTATGTATTTACATAACTTCAGAAATGCCTATTTGACAACCGGTGTTGGAGTGTTTAGGTGCCCGTAGATTAGCGGTTTTGCAAAAGAGACCAAAGATGTTTAGTACCAGTCTTTAAGAAAATAAGCTTTGGATTTGAATCGCTCAACTAAAGATCTTCAAGGCGGTGCCCTAGTATGGCTGCAATCTAATGAATAAATCAAATAAAAAATATACGAGTGTATGTGTGTTTGTGTTTGTACTAAACTATTTAAAGCAGTGCCCTAACGTGGCCGCAGTGCTATTCAAGATTTAAACGATATAATACACCCGTATACTTCATATTGTTTTCTGTAACAGATCAACGTCCTATCGCTAGCAATGTCTTTTATTAGATCTCAAATCCCTGCCTATTCCTTACATCATATTAAAATCAGTTTCGACCTAACATCTAGTTTTATCTTTAGTTACATCTTCTCAATCTTTCTCATTAAATTTGTTTGTTAGTGCATATGTGTGTGCATGTACATATATAATTATATATTTATATATAAGGATATATATATATATATATATATATATATATATATATATATATATATATATATAAATACACACACAAACACACACCCACATACACAAGCACAGAAAAATACATATGCTCATACACATATAGATAATCTTCTATTATAAATATAATATCTCCTCTCCTAATGGCACTTGAGTTCGAACATCTAAAATACTAGAATGCAGGTGGCATTTATCAGATGTTTCCTGCTCTATTTTATGTCCTTTGCTCCTAAAGGCCGGGCGAAATTATTAACACAGAAGTATAACCAGATGTGTTTCTACAGACAATGACGTTCATATTTTGTTTTTCCATTCGAACCTCACTGTAAATTCGAAATCTTTTCCTTAGATTGTATACTATTTTATATTTTTGGCGTTTGAAATAAATATTTATATATGAATGTGTGTTTATACGTACTTTTGTTTACTCCTATGTTAGCGTTACTAGATTAGAATTTTTATCAAAGTCATAACTTCCAGCATAATTTGGGACGGGTAGAATGGATCTAATATGTTATGATTCAGTGTGATCTTCATTTGGCAAAATAGTGTAAGATGATTTGAAATGTATATCCTTACCTGCAGGACAAGACATTATGTAGAGGCTCATTTAGTAGATCCTTCTCAAAGGAAATAAAACTAAGTTTTTTGTCCAATTCAAATAAAATGCACGCAATTCTGTTACCATTCATGAATAAATTTGTCTTACCCTTGTTATACCAATAAGGGCAATGTGCGTGCTGTACGAAGTAGTTGCATGGGAGGCACCCATAAATCCAGCTAGTACACCCGCTAGACCTTCAGAAAACAGCCCGCGGTTAATTGCATGTCTCGGTGGTGGTGGTACGGCACATAGTCTTGAGGCAGCGTAGTAATCACCCATGGATTCAATAATTGAATTTATTGTCGATAGGAGAAATCCGAGAAAAATAGCTATTTCGAATTTAGGTGGTCCATACTGACCTGAAAAGTAAGTTCAAAAGAGAATAGAAGAAAATATTATCCAGTTTAAGAAACCAATTTCTGACATAAACGTATAGCTTTAAATTCGGCTGAATGCTGTCATGAATGTTTTACGACCATGATTCTTGAGAGTTATTTTATGTCATCGACACCGCATGGATGAAAAGCAAAATTGAGGCCAGTTGGAACTGAACTAACTGAGTAAAGAGCAGTAATCATGTTAAACAGAACATTTTGTCCAACTCCGTAATATTTTACAATCTGCCCACTTCCCTTAACTTCATTTTAAGATATCAGACATAAAATTGGAACTTTATACATGACAATATGACCTGTTATGAATTAATTGCCAAGATCTAAATATAAACTTTATTAAGCACTATTCTAGTACAGAATAATGTTACAAGTGATTCGCCTCAAGACTATCGGTTGCCGGACAACCACGTTACCGTTTACACTATAATACAGATACTGATCAGTGGTTTCAATTCAGTTTGTTCACGGGTTCATACACCTTTAAATTAGTAGTGACTGTCCGTTATTGGTGTATATTTAGAATGACTTTTGGTATTTCTTCAGTTGTTCGCATCCAAGTTCAATAGCCACGAAGTCCAAACTTTCCTTGACTTCGCTCAGGGTTGGTAAAGAAGGTACTAGTCTTCTTTCTTTCTTTTTTTCTTTCTTAATCGACTACATGGCAACATTAGAAATGCTGTTTGACTCAGTCTACATTTCCTCAGATATGAAGGAGAATAGAGTGAACGGCAGAAACCACTGTGCGCATAAAATCTGATATTCCACGACTGTAGGTCATAGCACAAGGACAGTCCGATGTACAATGTACAACGGTAATGCAAAGTATCTCTGTAGTTAAAATAGCATCGAAGTCTTCTAACAGGCGATAACTGCGAAATCCGAGTACCGCTTGTTAGTATATGGCACATTTGTGTCTTGAGTCGGCGTTTATAATATGTAATACCAGAAACAGATGATTTTGTACATTATAATGGATTGGACACTTCTCAATATTATGATTTAATTGCTAAGATCTAAATATAAACAGTAGATAACATAAGATCTAAATATAAATAGTAGATAACATATGGCAAGCTAGCTTAACGTATTTCTTTACCTAAATTTCATCCTTACATACAAGGAAAACGGTGGGGCGAATCGTAATTTCACTAGATCTACTTTTAGGTTTCGTTCTTATTTAGGTCGAAGTCTAGATATGTTACCTTAATTTTAAGGCCACTGTCGACTAGTCATTTATCATAGTAGAGGAATGTCTAATCAAAATATTTATTGAAGAGAGCTTAAAGATTCAACTATTAATGTTAGCTATAATGTTGTAATGGACTACGGTAAAAAGCATAATTCTTTGTATATATACCTAAGTATTGAACCTTGTTTACGTCAGAGCCTGTAAGTGTTTAACTCTAGGTCTGGGAAAGCATGTAAGAAGTGAACTTTAGTGAGGTTTGTAGCTACTGTGATTTTGAGAGTTATATAGCTAAAGGCAGATATGCAGTTGTATATTCATAATATGCATATGTATACCATACCTCTATGCACTCGATACAAGAAAATTGGATAATGTGTATACTATCTACAAGTAAGTTTACAGGATCTACATGATTCCATGCAAAGTAATGTATAGAAAGTCTAATGCATGTAACCTGTGATTAACATATGAAAATTGCTTTGTAACAGTCATTTGAAAAAATTGTAATGCCTGCGGTAGGAAGTTATTGCAACCGGCCTTGGTTTCATATGGCATAGTTGTATGTGTGTATATAGTACATCTATACAATGAGGAAAAGTATAGATGCTGGTGTAAAATTATTATTAGCACTGGTGGAAATTTCAGTAATCACAAATTGGATGTTGTGAACTCTCTGTTTTCTTGTATAACTGGTATCACAACTACTACAACTGGTAGTGTAATCGTTTACATAATTGCTGTACTGTATGGCGCTATCTTGATTTTTGTAAAAGACGTATCGACATTTATAATTTCATAGCTGTCCTACGAAGCTGAACTGCGCTCCATTGCTGCTATTGTGATACTCCATAACTGATCGAATGCCCATCTTTGTTATGTTTTCTGTTTCATTTTCTGGTGCGCGACACCTCTGCGTTGTGTCTACTGTTCGAACCATTCAAAGCTGAGCTGCATGCCTAGTAACCGGTTATAACACCAGAAGGTAACATTGTCTTCTCTGTGTAGGATAATATACACTAACCTTGATTAGGTCCACCCATTTATATATCATCGGTCAAAGTTATACATTGGTCCGAGACGTAATGAAGCAGACTCGACAAGAGTTGAAATAGATTCCCTAAAGGATTGCTCTGAAATAATATGTCGGCGACATTTTCATGCAGTATTGGTATTGTTAATGGCGTATTTGTTGATTGGCCAGAAAAGGGATAACATAGACCGCTGATGTATCCAGCTCTTACGAAGAGAGATGCTATTGCTATTGAAGAAATTCTTAGATCGATCTTTCGACCAGCAAGTGATGGTTTAAGGAAGCAATGGCAGTGGCTAAGCTGGTGAGAGGCTCAGTTTTCAAAAAATTCTGCTTCAAAAGTGTGGTTTATATTTTCTTCGATGTTGCAACGAATATCACATGAGATATTCGATCAGGTTTAATTACTATTTCGTTATTGCAAGATCTTATCTATATAACGATAGACAGGGACGCATCTTATCAAGTGTGTCGGATTGTTAGAGCGGTATTGATAGCTTTTTTTTCCGCCTCTTTTGCTGGTGCATAATTCTCTGCAGCTAAGGAGCTTAAGTCTCAAGCGACCCATTTGGTGACATTACATGTTTATAAGTCTGAATAAATCATCGTTTGTTGCTAATAGAAATTATGACGCCTTACACTGTTCTTAATATATTGCTGCTTCTTTTCTCTAATTCAACGTTTTTGTCTTTATAAAAGTTTTCATGACAAACAGCTATTTTCTCTCTCATCGTACGCTTAATTCTGATAGAAATAAAAGATAGGAGAAGTAAATTAAAAGAAAGGTCTATTTTGCTGCGAAATTTTGACCATTTTGCAAGTATAATGAATCAATTGCTCTCTACATGACAGTGGGGATTTTTCTATGAGTAATCTGACTAAGAAAAAATTGCTTGGCAGAAAAAAAAATCATTCTTGTACGAGGAATTGAAATCTACATTGAAAAACAACAAAACCTATTATAGCTACTGGATTTACATCTATTTATTGTCGCTAACATACTGCGTTACTTGGCTAGTTGAAAATTTCATGTACTGCTGTTAGACAGATAGACGTACCACTAATAAAATACGAATCTCTTGGTAGATTTTTTTTCAATATTTCACTACTTCCGTTATCTGCTATCTCTATTTACAAGAATTTGCTTATATTGAATTCAAATATATGAAAATTAAATACGTAATATATTTTATGTATTATATTTATACTATTCTATTTATATAAACTCTTTTCTTCATGATCAATATTATAAATTAGTTAAAATACCTGGGTATGGAAAGGAAAACCAGGGTGTTCTTTGTATCAAATCTAGTTTGGTGTCTGTTCGCGCATTGAAGCTCCTGGAATTCGGGTCCGATGGATAATAATTGCTAACAGTAAAAATGTAACAGAGTATCCAACCAATACCAACAGCCAGTAGTAGCTACAAATAAATAATAATAATAATAATAGATAAGAATTTTTAACATTTTGGCATACACTCTACATTATTCATTATATCCTCCAGCTATGTTTCTGTGTGTATGTATGTGATGGAGTGTGAGTGAGTTTGCTAAATGATTGAAAATACATTTTATCAAGTTTATCGAAGAACACGATCATGTTCTGCATGAGTTAGTATAGACGATTTTATTGACTCCAATACATTATTGATAAAAATTTTATAGACAATCGGGTGTGAGGTAGAAGAAATAGGTAACAGAATATTTAGCGCTTTTTATCCCATGCCTTTAGCCATATAATTGAAATGAATAGGAGACATAGGCTTCGTTAGAATAGTATCAGAGTCGGGAAGTACGGGGAATAATTCCAGGTGTGTTTTGGTCCTATTGGACTTCATCATGAAACCATAAATTTGAACGTACTGAACGAAGTATTTCTGGGAAAATAGCAAAGAAAATTTAAAGCCATAACTGCTGTTGTTTAAACTGAACTCAGCCCTAATTTTACAAAATGTGATAGCAGGCTCTGTATGATTGACTGTCGGATCTTTTAGTTAGACAGTGTATTCTAGACAACTATGCTTCGAATTCTTTTTCTTTAAGACTGTATAATATAAGTAAAAAACAGATATTTTGTTAGGATCTTTAGCATCTTAAATTCATAAAAACAGCGGTATCTCTATTCATGAGGCTTCCTTTAGTAATAGTGAATTTGTTGCTTGCGTTATATAATTCCGGTTAATTATAATTCCTGTTAATTACACTTGCGTTTGGTGATGCTAATGATGAGTCAAGGTTAGTACTGATTATGATATCGGACATAATAATAAAGATTATAGAGTTGACGATGATGATATTGACAATTATAGTGATGATGATCCTCATCGTTTATACTGAGACGGTAAAAAAGAGGAATAATGGTGCTAAGCTTAGAGTGATACTTAGGATCAACAACTGGGTGTTACTTTTAATACGGCTGATGAATGTTATGATTATTTTTATTTTTAATATTTAATCCGAGGAGAAAAGTCAATACACATAGCCTTCCTAATCTATTGCCGCAATACTTAAAATAATATTAGATTTTGACTAATATTATCTTTTCCTTCGCACGTAATTATTTCTTAATCAGCTCACTCTATTAAATACGTTAATATTAACTAAAGTATTAAGGCTGGTAGAATCGTTACAGCACCAGAATAAAAAAAATGCTTAGTGGCATTTTTTACGACTTTACGTTCTGAGTTCAAATAATTCCTGGGTCGACTATGTCTCCCACTTTTTCGAGGTCGATAAAATAAGTACCAGTTAAACACTGGAGTCAACACGATTGGCTTACCCCGCCCTAATTGCTAAACTTGTGCCAAAATTTGAAACCAATTTTGACGTAAGTTTTCTTTTTCTGCGCATAACGACTCTGACATATTATCTTAAATATGTTAATTTATGCTTCATCCAGAGTACAATTTTGTGCATGCAAATACGGTGACAGTTTAGCTTCTCTGACGAAGACGGTCATGTATGAAGTTGCCTTCCATACTTGTCGGAATAATTATATTAATATTATTCACTTTCCTTGCTTCATACTTTCAACAATTAACTACGTTATGATAGTAAAAATGTTAGCACTAACATTTCTCAACCTTTTGCATGTCAGTACTCTCTTTTACAAGAATAGGTCTTTGCAAAGAAATTGCCCAGTATTTTAGAAGAAGAAATAAATCAACAGATCATTTTAATAACACACAGGGTAATTTTGCTAAGTGGTTTGTTATACATATTCTCTTATAGTATCCCATCCAGCAGGTGTCGTTATATAGATATATGTTTGGACTAATGTCGTCTATGTAAAATTGTTCTGGAAATTTTTGCTTACAGATAACATAATGTCCAATACATATTTGGATCCTGACAGTACTTATTTTAACATGTTTAATGTAAAAGTATTACCGTTGGATTAAATATTTCATTTCTAAGAGTGAAAAAGCCATGACATTTGTAAGCATCAGTGTACTCTACATTATCTCCTTCAAAATAGTCACCCCCTTGTGAACTTACAGCGACGCTATTGTAAGCTCACTGAATTCTAAATATACCTGTTCACTCTCAACTTCTGAAAGAAAATAACCTGCATCAATCGTATGAAGTTGTGTTTGAAAATTCCGTGAGGAGGACCCGTAGAACAAACAAACCCAGATCATTGAATAACTTGATATTATTTTCTTTTACAACGATGGTTTTGGTGCATTGTTGTTGGGTGGTGTTTCTTCCATCCCCTTGCGCGGCTCAGCCTTTTTAGTTGCTATATCTTCTCTTTTCCTTATTTTTCTCTTTTTTGTTACTTTTTACCATTTGATAGTCATTATTGGTGGCCTTTGTGATGGTGATGGTTGTGGTGGTGGTGATGATATATAAGTAGAATTTTCATGTTGATTTCACAAATTGTTTCTCTCGCCTTGTGTTTTGTTTTTTTCATATTTTCTTTGTGATTATTGTTTCGTTCAGCTCTGGTGATGCTAGTAATGGTAGCGACAGTATTGCTGTCACATGTGTTGTATTGCTCGGTGGTATTTAGGTTGCTGTTAACATTGCTATTATTGTTCATACATTCTGTATTAACTGGTAGTTGTAATATTGTTATTGTATTGGAATTGGTACCTCACTCTTTATTGGTGAAGTCGTACTTTTTCATAACTAAAGTACATAAGTTTGCGAAAAGCAACAAAATTTCGTCCTGTGGGGTCGAAAATTATGGGAGGCAAGATAACCTCATAAAATACTGGTTGCCTTAATAATAGAAAGCTACGACAAAACCAATATTGCCTTCTTCAAAACAAATAAAAACAAAATCAATGATAACTTACATCCTCTTAAAGAACAACTTTTCTTTCAATAGTGATAATAATAATAATAATAATAATAATAATAATAATAATAATAATAATAATAATAATAATAATAATAATAATAATAATACAATATAAATGCAGAACTCCACCCAAGAGCAGGAGTAGCAAGATTATACCTACCTAGAAAGGAAGGTGGAAGAGGGTTAATATCAGTGGAAGACTGTTTGGAGTTAGCTAGAGTAGATATAGACTTCAGTGTAGCTAATAGTGAAGCAAGTTTATTAAAAGCTTCTAGAGTCACAGCAAGACATGCGGAAATCAAAATAACAAACGAACTTAAAAACCAGAAAAAAGAACAGAAATTTTCTGACTCGCAGGAGAAGGCGTTGCATGTTAAATTCTCAACGATAGTTGTAGCAAATATTAGTAGAGAGAAATACATGATGTTGTGGTACTTTAACATCAGGCCTTCTAGTTCCTATTACTCTGTATAGACTGACAGAGTAAGAGAAGCTAGAATGCCTGATTTGATAGTAGTAGATAAAGACAATAGAAAGTGCCAGATAATTGACTTCACAGTCCCAAATGATGCGCAAATATGAGAAGTATAGAAAAAATAGCAAAGTACCAGGACCTAAGTATTGAATTACAGAGACTATGGAAAGTGCGGGTAAAATGTATACCAATAGTTATAGGTGCATTAGGAACTATCGCTAAAGACCTGAACAGAAGAATAGAGGAAATAGGAATAAAACCCAGTTTAGTACAGCTGCAGAAAACAGCATTATTAGGGACAGCTAGGGTACTTAGAAGTGCTCTTCGAATCTAAGGTTACTTGCTGCAACCCGATAGGAAAGTTCTTGGCATCTAAGGCAACTTGTCGTAGCACGATGTTAAGATTTTATTCTTCTCTAGCAGTCTAATCTGTTGAGTTTTTATAAATAATAATAATAATGATAATAAAAATCAAAATAATAATAATAATAATAATAATAATAATAATAATAATAATAATAATAATAATAATAATAATAATAATAATAATAATAATTTATTCAAAATTCATGTCGGAGCAGAAGAAATACTAACAATGACAAATAGTAAAAGAATGAAAATAATAATATCAGTGATGATAATAATAATAATAATGAAAAGAAGCTGTTGAAATCTCCCTATGCTGTGACTGGTGATACAGATGTGATGGTGTCACGATAAAAACACTGGTAATTGCACAACCTGATGATCGCTACCTCATATGAGTGACAATGAAAAGGCAAAATATTGTGAATAACGGTGGTAATGAAACTGAATCCCTTGATGGTAAAAGTGTTGCACTCGGCAGGCTCAGAGATACTGGTCCGACTCCAGCCTGTCGTTATCCAGCAAGGAACCAGCCTACACGGCGTAGATGGAAAATGTTGTGGTCATGGAGAGTTACTACCTGAGAAACCCTGTAGTCGAAAATGGTGTTCATATTAGTGGATGCCGACAACGTGTGTATGATCAATGGAGAGAAAGAGGATTCTTTCAACTCACGGAACGGAGACTATGTAATCAAGCTAGAGCAAAAGGGAAAAAAATCGTTGTTTCAGAGAAGCTATCAAAAGACGGATATTAGAAACAGCAGCAGAGGAAACGATGAAAATACAGTTCCTACTGTTAACAGTAATCTCATAGCAGAAAAATAGAGGTGTATTCTCTAATAAACCACAGGAAAGGAACAATGATAGCTTGCTCGATGAGAGACATAACGATGGTTTGGAAGAAGACAATAAAACTAATGGTGACATGATAGATAGGCAAAAGGCAATCTACGACAGAATAAAGGCAAGGCTACAGGAGAACGATAGCGACATTATTTGCAGTCTTAAAAAGGTTAATGGGTGGATATTGAATCAAGAAACGAAAAATGCGACTGAAATTCTGAAATACATCAGAACAAAAATCATAACAGAAACAAATAATTTGATTGAGGCAGCAAGTATCGTTGTAGCGGAAAATGTGGGTGTTAATGTCAAGGAAAATAAATATAATGGGAATGATAAAAGAAAAGATCCATGGTGGAAAAGAAGAATACAAGCGAAGGTCAGATATGCGCTCGAAGAACATTTCTGTGTTAGACCGAAAAGAGAAGTGGGAACTTAAAAGCGAACAAAAATACAGGGAACTGGACAGGAAGTATGATATTGGAAAAAGGGTCTGAAAGTGGTAATGGAAGAACTGAAACAGCGTCTCGTCGCAAAGAAAGCAAAGATGGTAAGATACGACCCACAAATGAAGTGATACCAGCAGAATAGGTTATTCAGAGTAGATCAGAAGAAATTCTACAAAGAAATAAATGGAGAATGTACAAGTGGATACCAGATAACATTGAAAGTCAAAGGTTTTGGAGTGACATCTGGAGCAAAGACAAGGGGCACAAGGAAGATGCTGATGGTTGTAAGAACTGAAACAAACAGTAGTCTGTCCAAAACAGGCAG
>NC_068981.1:118034958-118039958 GCF_001194135.2 Octopus bimaculoides | reverse complement strand
CAGAGCAGAGTATTTCAATGCAATTTCTAGAAGACTCAGCCCAATCGTAATAAGAGTCACAGACACAGTAACTGGGGATACCAGACGACCAAATATGCCTGGTATTCCGAAAAAAGCAACTACGACTTCAAAGAATGAAGCACATACTAAACTTCCTGAAAACTGAAAAGAAAAAGATGAGCGGAAAAGAAACTAATGATAATGACTTAAAAAAATTCAGGGTATATATAGATAAATATGCAAATATAAATTCAAACACATGGTGTCTCTAAAGGTGACCGCTTCATTGCAGTAATGAATTAATACGCCTTTTAGTTCAGCCACCTACTCTGAAGATGTAGAAGTATGTATAAGACAAAGGGAAAATAATGGATCATTCAACACAACAAACTGATGGAGGGTACAAAACTAATTGTACATCTCACGAAAACTATGATACAGAAATCTCAGCAAACGGAGATGCAAGTGGCTGTGCAATAGAAGCTCACATAGGAATATTGAGAGCAGCAACAGCAACAATTATTATCATAATTTGAGATTTTGGCATGAACACAACAATTTAGAGTGAGTTGGTAAGTCGATTACATAGGACCTATTTCTCATTGGACGAACGAAATCCCGCTAAGCATTTTGCGCGGCATGCTAACGACTCTGCCTGCTCGAATAATAATAACAATAATAATAGTAATAATAATAATAATAATAATAATAATAATAATAATAATAATAATAATAATAATAATAATAATAATAATAATAATAAGGCCTTGATGCAATATCAGGCAGTGGTTCTCATATCTTCTGATCTTAACTGATTGGAAGTGTTATATGCAAATATTCTTGTCAGTTGCTTGACCTTAACCAGTTGAGCATGTCCCTTAGTGGCTGACGATACGTGCATCTCTTATCGCTATCAGAAGTAGTGGGGGAGCATCATAGCCATGTGTTGGGAGGAATTCTTTGGAGTTTGGATAATTCACCTCTGGAAACATGGGTGTTTTGTTCATTATCCTTAAACCACCCTTATTCAGGGACCTTTTGAGCGGGTTGGGCTACTCAACCTGAAGAAAAATTCTAACTATCCCCCACCTGCAAAGTGATGCGCTGTTTATCTTGATATGAGATCACTGTATCGCGCACATATGGTTGTGGTGCATATGCCTGGTGTACCCTTATCAGAGGGGTAGTTGTGATGGGTGTACTGGGCTTCGTATATCTTACTCCAGTGTCACTTTGATGGCATGCACTTCTCTCTCACTCAATAATAATAATAATAATAATAATAATAATAATAATAATAATAATAATAATAATAATAATAATAATAATAATAATAATAATAAGAAGAAGAAGAAGAAGAAGAAGAAGAAGAAGAAGAAGAAGAACAACAACAACAACAACTTACAACCATAAGCTTTTTATGCTGATACTCAGTGGTGAAATGTTTTGATATTAGTGTGGTATTTGGTTCAACCGTTGAACCGTTTATGTAATCTGAAATTATATGAAAATTTACATTCGTAAAAGACGTAACACATATGGATCTTATAGTCATCATTTTATAGAACGAAGAAGGCATGCTCAGTTTTATCGGTTCAGTTACTCAACATTTTTTGGTAACATTCTAATTTTACCATAGCTATTTACGAATGAGGAAATCTTCTGTATCTAATCATCTAAATTCTTCCTCTGAAGAAGGAGCTGGTTTCCAACAACGATACAGACTCCCGTCATTGGAAGGTAGTTAAAGAAAACAACGTCATATTTTAAATCTGAGAAAAAAGTCTTGTATAATTTTATTGATCCACTTATTCATTGTATTTGTAATGTGCGAATCGGTTGGTTGATTTCTTTTTCTGAAAGTCCAAGCTTATCCACACTGACATTTAAGCATTTACTTACAAAGCCAAGTGCTCCGATTATTGTTGATAGAAATATAAATTTGTAATCCGGATACAAAACAGTTATCCAGAGTTATCTTCTTTCTCTTTGATTTTTAAAGAGATATTCACGTCAGCAGAATAGCTGATTCCGCTACGGTACATACTTTTTCTTGTCCCCGCCCAAACAACATATCTGCTATGCTTACACTTGACAAATATTTTGATGAGAATATTCCACCAGTATTTCTTGGGCTTGAATTTGTGAACGTATTCAACAAAAAGGGATTTTCTGTATTTATTCCAGGATTGTCTTTTCCTGAATGACATTGTATACTGCATTTGCGACCACGTCATGTCTCATAGAGAGGTAGTACCTTAATGTATGTATGTCACTGTTCAATTTTATTTCAAGATTTCTTGCCAATAGAGAAGGAGCCGGTTTCTAACTAGATTTAAGGCTCCTGCATTGGAATTTCAACATCAACAACAGGGCATTTTTCTTTGTATATATGTATGTATATGTGAAAATGTCTATGTTTTGCTTTATGTATGTATTCTCATCCATATAGTTGCATATATAGACATGCTCATATATATGTATGTATGTGTGTATGCGTGTGTGTGATTGTGCTTGTATGTAAGTATGTGTGTGTATGTATATCATTATTCAATTTTATTTTAAAATTTCTTGAAGATAGAAAAAAAGCCGGTTTCTAACCTAGATCCACGGTCCTTCATTTGCATTTCAACAACACTAACAGGGTTTTTTCTGCATGTTTCTATGTATATGTGCAGTATTTCGAGTCAGTGCATGTACGAATTTATATGTTTTGTTTTAAGTATTTATTCTCATGCATACAT
Source organism: Octopus bimaculoides (assembly GCF_001194135.2). Classification (NCBI taxonomy): domain Eukaryota; kingdom Metazoa; phylum Mollusca; class Cephalopoda; order Octopoda; family Octopodidae; genus Octopus; species Octopus bimaculoides. Next base: position 118,037,214 of record NC_068981.1, on the reverse strand, counting down.
ATATAAGTTACTGCGGAAACCTATATACGTATGCTCAAATATCTCTCATCTACTATATATATATATATATATACGCTAATTTAGGGGTTCGTCAAAAATTTAGGGGTTCATGAAAGTACCAGGTTATAAGAAAATAAATACTGGGAACTATTCTTTCGACTAAAATTCTTCGAGGCGTTGCTCCAGCCTGGCCGCAATCCTGTTGACTGAAACAAGTAAAAGATAAAAGATAAAGGATAAATGATTATAAGAGGACATCAGAGTGAACTTCAGGATACAAAAATTAAACAGAACGCTTCCAACCCGTGTCGAATGTTTTAGAAAGTAAATCAGAAGAGGGGCAACTACACACTTTTGAATGTTTAGTTCATAGTCAGAGAAATAAAAAAAAAGGATATATTCTCTTGGCACATGGCATTTATTGGTATACAAAGAAAGCTTATCAACAGTTTACCTATTTGGTACTTTGGTGGGCACTTCCAGTTGTCTAATCGGCTGATGGAAAGCATTGGTGGAAGATAACTTATAGACGGTCCTTGGAATACTGGGAGACTGCAATATATAGGAATAGATATACTTTTGAAATATTCTTTAAATCATTTTGAAGTTGTACCACAGAGAGAGAGAGAGAGAGAGAGAGAGAGAGAGAGAGAGAGAGAGAGAGAGAGAGAGAGACAGAGACAGACAGACTGACGGCGGGGTGATCGTAATACTATTACATATTTCGATATATTTAGTGTATTACAAAATATCGTAAATGATATGAAGTAGAAAATCGCTTGATTATGGAAACGATCGTAATGTCAATTAGACTTCTTTCTTTACATAAATTATTATTGTCAAGAGTAGACTCACCGTGTCCCAAGACTTGTTTGAGCGACTGTAGCAACTCCTGCGAGAATTACTGTTGTTGAGAAGAGTTGAGCTCTTAAAGGGTCTGTAACATCTACACACACAAGATCAGCTAACACAGCTGCAAAACCCATTGCTCCGGCCAATAACGTAAGTATATTCTACAAAGAGAATTGTACAATTAAATTGTTTTCTAAATGGCGACAGAGCCATTACAATAATCACATATGCCGAAAAAACAATCTCTGTTTCCAGAAGTTTTAGCCCTAAACTAGAGAGTTTTTGAATCACAGAATCCGAAAAATGACATGTATTTATTAACGTTACGTCAAAAAAATTAGATACTGTATCCAGAAAATTTCATTGTTTTAATTAAAACAGCTTTATTCACTATTCAGAATGAGAAATATGCAGTAGATATACTGAAAGCATGGTCCATCTTTATCCAGAGCTTTAACAAACTGCTTCATAACACCAAGTTTGATATGGACTGGAAGTAGGATCATTTATCCTGGTTGAACTGAAAGCTCCTCAACCACGTTAAAAACCCTGAATTTAATTTTCGCTGCTGCCATTCTAACCACCTAATGTTTCTCCTTAGCTCTGTTGACCCCACGCATAAAAAACATGGATATTTTGATGTGTCCACTTTGTTTTCCCAAAAGAAAATTTACCACCGTAAAGTCCACGCATATCAACTACTGATGATTGAGGTACTTTCGTATCTTGAAATCCAGACGTGATAGTAAAAAAATGATTTCCTTTTTGGATTCAGCATATTTACAACATCTTCAAACCAGGTAATAATATCCTAACAACAAAATATGCCTGTTGGGTTGCGTGGGCTGTGTTATTCACAGTCTCTCGCGCACATACATACACTCAGAAAATTATGTCTGTGTGTGTGTGTGTGTGTGTGTGTGTACACATACACACACATACATAGATTTCCACTCACACATCCACATGTTTGCCTGTATGTATGTATGTATGTATGTATGCATGTATGTATGTATGTATGCATGTATGTATGTATGTATGTATGTATGTATGTATGTGTGTATGTGTGTTTGTATGTCAGTTTGACACCCACTCGAATAAATTGCTTAAGAACATGAAATCCAGCAACAAAGAGAGCAAGTATACGTCTTTACACCTTGATGGCGACGGCTTGTTTACGAAAAGCGAAAGACCTATGTCGATTTCAGAATCCTATGTGTTTATGTTTTTTAATGGATACTGAAGCTATGCATTGCTTACGCATCGGAGTACTATGTATGCATGTGTGTATGTATGAATGTATGTATGTATGTATGTATGTATGTATGCATGCATGTATATGCATGTCTCTCTATATATATATATGTAAATATATACATACATGTGTATATATGTATATATATA
>NC_068981.1:118030245-118034380 GCF_001194135.2 Octopus bimaculoides | reverse complement strand
ATATATATATATATATATATATATATATATAAGGCAAATGACTGACAAGTATCAATCCACTACGGCCGTTTCTAACGAGTCCCTTAATTGATTAAGGAGTACATTATATCAAACAAACCATTATGGATACTTTACAATGAAGAAGATTCCGAATAAATTCATATAGCTTAAAATTTAAAAAAAATTCGGAGCCAATATTTCCAACAAGCACGCATGCGCACACACATGTATAAATATATATGGATGTATGCATAATTAGGGTAAAGTCATTAATTAATGCTTTATCAGTGGCCAGCATATACAAAATCCTTAATAAAGGGCGCCTGTACGATAGAAATTGACGTCAGACAACCACAAACCACTTAAGTTATTAATCCGTTTAACAAAAGGCTGTATGTGAGGAAAATTGACGGAAAAGATTTATAAACATATTGTGGATAACTCTATATCTGAAGATTCCATGTTTTGCGATATCAAAATCGCTTTACAATCTCCAGTAAATAAATGAGAAAAACATATACACACCATATATATACAGTCGTACCAGTACGAATATATACATGCAATTCGTATATACATACGAAGTATATATACGTCTATTCTATTCTATTCTATTCTATTCTATTCTATTCTATTCTATTCTAGTATAGTATAGTATAGTATAGTATATATATTTCTAGCGTACAGGCGCTGTCCTTACGGTGCCCGTTATCATAATTATAATCATTCTTTAAGTTTTAATTTAATCCATATGGTCTTTTTCGTATGCTGGCCACTGACAAATCGTTAATTGATAACTTTATCCTAATTATGTATAAATACATATTCATTCACTCCACAAACATGTTTGCTGTGGAATTATTCTGAGTAAATATGCCCATGGCTGAAAGGACTATGACGATTTTACTTAGTATATATACGTGAAATGTGTGTATATATATTCCTATTTATATAACTGTATATCTAATGTATGTATATGTATTTCACATTTACACATTACTGATGATTGTAAAGTGATTTTAAATCGCAAAACATGAAAACTTAAGATTTGTATAAATCATTTCTATCAGTTAGACAGAATAATAAATTAAGGGGTTTGTAGTCGTTTCACTTCTACTTCTAGCGTACAGGTACTGTCCCTCCAGCGCCCTTTATTATAATCATATTTTTATTATAATTATACTTTAGATATATATGTATGTATGTATGTATGTATGTATGTGTATATATCTATACGTATATGAACGCATGCATTCGTATATACCATGTTTGTATGAACTTGAACGCATGCGTTTGTATATACAATTTAATGCCGAAGTACTCTATGACTCATTCTTGTTTGTTTTAAAATATAAATAGCTATCGTCAATTTATACCACAGAATCATCGTGAAAAGAATATACTTTATTCTAACATAATAGAATGATAAAGCAATTGGTAGTTGTACTGTATTAAATTTTCGTTAGTGTGGTAATATATATGTATACAGCCAGGTATATCAGGTGTAAACTATGGCGAGAAAAACAACTGAAGCAACTAACAAGAGAATAAATTCAATGCAATTACGCTACAGATGGAAGGAAAGGAAAAACAACGTTTCGGATTTATGCTTTTCGTCATAAAAAAAGACTAAAGATAAAACTTAAATCTGGAAATAAACATACTGACACCAAACAAATTCTACACCACACTGAGTTGCGTACCTTGTTTACAAGAGACACTGAACTCATCATCACCGATTGGTTCCCATTAGCCTCACACTTAATCCCAGCGCTCCTGCATCTGTAGCACAAAATTCTGACTCGCTTACATTTCCTTAAATCTAAGAATACTCTATCCTACATCGTTCCTGTATGTCTTTCATTTTCTTCAACTGTGGCCACAATTTGGGCGACCTTCTGTTTCATAATTCATTCACACTTCGTAACATCCAACTTGGGTATCTGGTCTACTTCTGCTCCTTTTCCAATAAATGTCGCTTCATTCTGATCATTACGAGCGTAATACTATAAAGTAGTATCTTCTTGTTAGAGGCTGCTTCATCTTACGTCTAACAATTCCATTTGTGCACTGAATGAAAACATTGTGTCGACTGTTTATTAGAAAAAGAAATCGCATGTTGACTGGTTATTTTAGGAAACAGTTCTTAGATGTCCTACAAGCCATGTGATCAGCTTTTTCATTTCTTCAGATAACTCCTATCTGTATTTCATTGTTTTCCTAATTATATGACACATTGAAGCTTCCGTTTCCAGTTCATCGTGAAAAACAATTCAAATTCATAGTATAATGATTATAACTGACTTTCCACTAACCCACTCCACAAATAATTGTTTACTCAAGCACTTGAGTCTTCCCTTCCCCCTACTGATGGATACATGCACTTAAAAACACCGCACCACCTATTTACCACATACCTTCGACGCTACACTGTGACTTCTTTCTCAAACCGCCCATAAGATATCGTATTTTAATACTATCAATGCAGATTTATTCACTGCTATTGCATCCTTACTCAGACTTATGTCTTTTCACCTTTCTGATTCCCTTCTTCCTGTGTCCATGTCATTGCAGTATTTGCTTATCGAATGGCTAAAAGTGGGAAAATGTAAGCTGACAGACGAAACGGACTCAGTTTTGAAGTGTCTAGGATTCGTTTTCTAATAGATTTATTAATTTGTAATTATTTACAGTCGATTGCAGGATCATGAAGAGGGGAATGGATTGAAGATGAGTCATGCAGCTTAATTCATCTACTGCGAAGAAGAAACGGGTACAGGAGTGGCTAAGTGACAACAAAATACTAAGAATGCCTGATTTTAGACTGCCCAATAAAGCTATCATTACATACACATTCCCAAGTAACACATACACATTCTCCACTAGTGTATACAACCATTATTTAACGTAGATTCTCCACTCCATACGTTGTCTCTAATCTTATATTCACACACACTTTAATATCCATTAATCGCACATCCATAGCAACAACTATGATATCTTGCGAAATACACTCAGTTAATCACAACATATTTATTTCGAACTACTTCCGATACACATACTCGTATATAATTTTCTAATGCTTTAATCACAGTTTGCACACAGACATGTTCACATAAACGAACTCCATACGCTATTTAATATCCTTCATTATATCATCCTACAATCATTATATCATTCTACAATGTTTCTACGTTATCATCCCGATTTCCCTTCTTCTATTTTGTTTTCTCTCTTTATTTCTATCTTAACGAAGAACAAACTGACCGATAAGTTAATTTGTATTCCTTCTGTTTCTTAGGTATTTTTGATCTTTTTGTGTTTTCTACCCGAATATATTCAACCCGTTAAGCCGACTATATCCGACTGTATTCCGCACAAAATGCTCTACTTGCTTTTCATTCAAACTGATTAGATTCACCCTCTCACACTTAGCCTACAATGCCATTCCAAAACTAAACAGTCACATCACTGAAATCTTGAAGCTACAACATAATGCATAGTAAATTCAAAACTATATGAATAAATAAGCATTAGATTTGACAGAGTAATGTGAATGCTAAGAGGTTGATTATATGTATCTCTAGATGTCTAACGAATACAGAAAGAAAAACATAAAAGAGTACGCCCAAGAAGGTGAAGGATACAAAAACAGTAGGAAGAATGTAAAATGGAGACTCATTGGAAGAATGTAAAAGAGTGAGGAATTAGATAATTCTAATACTACAAAATAGAGCTACATGGTCTTTCGCTGGAAAATAAGCGCCAATGGTCGAAAAAACGCACGTGCACAGTATATATATATACATACATGCATTCAAGTATACACACACACACACATATATGTATGTACGAATGTACATGTAAGTACAAATAAGCATATATGTGTGTGTTTGTGTGTGTAATGTATGTATGTATGTGTATATATATATATTCAATTTTTTTTCAATTTTTTTTCTCCGTGTTTTTCTCCTTGTTTTCTCCGTATTCTTTCTATTGAAGAGCGTAGCTCGAAACGTTAAAGACTTTCTGTATTCCCGAGCGTCAAACTAATACATCCTTTTGTTGTTTACACCACCCGTCCTCGTCTGTTGTTGTTTTTTTTCGTACATTCTCCCATATATATATATATATA
>NC_068981.1:118028177-118029648 GCF_001194135.2 Octopus bimaculoides | reverse complement strand
ATATATAATTACATACAAACAGAATGGAGAGGTGTGCGAGGTGTGCGAGGTCTGCATATATCAATATTAATTCACATGTACATATTCATAATAATTATCTAATGTCCTTACCTGCACTGCCAAACTTAGAGATACATATATAGGTGGATTCTCCAAAACTCCATAGACTAAATTATATTTAAGATTAGGATCCTCATCGAAATTCACTTCTTCAGAGTCAAGCTTATTAGAGGATTTTCTCCGAGGCGAAGTACCGTTCTCCATATCCGTTCGATCACTGCAAAACTCAACAAAAATTGACCATAAGCAATAGAAAGATTAATTGTTGTTACTAATAAATTTTACTTTAAAACAGAGTAGCGCAGCAGCGAAATGTTAAAGTTTACTTATGTATGTATGTATGTATGAATGTATGTATGTATGTATGTATGTATGTATGTATGTGTGTGTATGTGTGTGTGTGTATGTATGTACGTATGTATGTATGTATGTATGTATGTTATCAATCAGTTTAATTTCTGTATTTCTTGTCCATAGAGAAAGAGTCGGACTCTAACATAGATTCAAGGCTCCTCAATTGGAACTTTTATCAACATCATCTAGGTATTTGTGCATATGAGTGTGTGTGTATGTGTGTGTGTGTGTGTGTGAATGTGCAGTATTTGGTGTTAGTGTATTCGCAGATTTGTATGTTTGTTTTATGGATGCGTTTTTCTGTATATATTTTCATGTCTAGATGCATGCATATGTATTTATGTGCTAAATTTTAGGAAAGTTTTACATATCTTTACAGTTCCATTGATGGCTTCAATCTGTATGTATGTATGTATGTATGTCTCTTCTGTTCCCAAAACCAAACATAGGTGTGAGGACAGGCATTGCAATATGCTTACTATAAGCTGAGAGTTCTGATAAACATATTCTCTTTAATCCCCCGAGATACTCATTTCTTATCCTCTCCTTAGTTATGGATCCATTGATTCTGATATTCGCATCTGGTACGAGATACCTACAAATGTAACCTGACTGTAGAAGTTGCATTGTAAAGTCATTTGTTCTTAGGTTTTCAGAGGAGGGGACAACTTTTTCATACTTTATTGTTAAAAGTACATATCTGGACTCACCAAATTTTATGCATGTATATGAATGTGTGTATGTATGTATATATTTATTCTTTTACTTGTTTCAATCATTTGACTGCGGCCATGCTGGACAACCGCAGTGAAGGGTTTTTAGTCGAACAACTCGACCCAGGGATTTAATTTTTTTAAAGCATAATATTTATTCTGTCGGTCTCTTTTGGTGAACATCTACGTTACGGGGACGTAAACACACCAACACAAGCGGTGATGGGGACAAACACGAACACAGACACGAAGGTATACACACTCACACAAACACGCACATGCGCGCGCATATATATATATACATGATATATACATACATACATATATATATATATATATATATA
>NC_068981.1:118006515-118026655 GCF_001194135.2 Octopus bimaculoides | reverse complement strand
GTGTGTGTGTGTGTGTGTGTGTGTGTGTGTGTGTGTGTGTGTGTGCATGTATGGTAGAGAAAAGGAAAGAGAGAGAGGGAAAGAAAGAGAGGGAGAGAGAGACTTCCCATACAAATAAATTGCAAAGTTTCTCTACGCAGAGCTAATATTTATGCAGAGGGAATCATTAACACATCTCCTACAATAAATAGGGCACAAAATGTAATTGCATCGCGAAGTATTTCAGCTGTTCGAGGTAGGTAATTGTATCATAGATTCATTTAAAAGCATCGCTGTGATCCTTGAAGTAAAGATTTATAAAAAGATTTATAAAAGAGGGAAATAATAGTCAAGGGAAGCATCTCCATATCGGTGAAAAATTATTTATTCATGGGAAGTAACTCCGCAAATATTTCACTCGGTAATTCCCCTTTGACCGTTGCTACTTTTTCCTTTTTTCTCTGTTTTTCTTACATCAAATGTAGACAAATACTTGTATAGGTATTAAATTGTCCTTATTAATCTAGGTCTAAAATAATCGATCACGTATATAATGAGAGACGATTGATCATCAGTATCCCAACTATTTCTTATTTGCTGTGAAGGCAGTGTACAATATTCAGTCTGGCTTTACATTTCAAGTTGATAGGTTACGGTTTGAGTTATTCTGCTTTTTCTTTCAGGTCCAGCAAGGACGTAGGATTTTTGACTCATGGATGCTAGAAGCCCTTCTTCAACTTGCTAAAGTTCCAGTGAGAATAGTCAAAGCCATAGCTGACCTGACTTGATGGTACGCCACCATCTTGAAGTTAAACACAAAGAATGATTATTATCACCGATAGAGTAGTGTCACAAAGGCATATTCCAAGGTGACAGCCTCTCTGTGATGTTGTTTATACTTTCTGTAAACTACATGTCATTCGTGTTAAGGAAGTCTGAAGGTTATCTCACTGGTTCACAAGGAAACGGAAATACCAAAATTACACATTGTTTCTTTGTGGATGACTTAAAACTTTATGCAAAGAATATACATGAGATGAAAAAGAGCCTTGACCAAGTTTCAACTTCCTCAAAAGATGTAGAGTTTGAGTTTGGTCAGGATAAATGTTGTTACATGGTTGTGAAAAAGGGAAAACTATATACCAGACAAGTAACATCTTCATCAATGATTTTATTATTTCCCCTGTATCTGACGAGGAATGTTACAGGTATCTAGGGGTGGATGAAATTATGTCTTACAATATCACCTGTAATAAAACACGTGCCACTAAAGAATATTACAGCCGAATAAAGAAAATTTGGACCTCTGAACTCTTTGCATTCATGGTCCACAAAGTGTTTGCAGTGCCAATACTTATACCAACATTTAGGCTGTTTGATTGGACGCTTGATGAAATCCGAGCTATTGACGTGTAAACCCGAAAAATACTAACTAACACACATAATTCCCACATAAACAATGACGTAGACCGTCTCTAACTAAAACAAAAACAAGTCGGGAAAGGCTTAACATCAATCCAAAATGCCTTTGAAAGTCACATCATATCTCTTCGGCAACATCTTTTAACCACCAAGTGTCGAAGTGCATCCCTTGACCAAGTTTGCATACGTGAGGCTGATAACATCATAAGACTTGGAAGGCAGCTCCTTGAGCAACACTCTTTGTCTGAAACGTAGAATATATGCCCAAAGAAGTTGCACGACTCTACCTTAAACGTATCATCAGATGAAAGGATGAGCATATGTGAGCAGAAGACTATGCATGGCTATGTCAATAGAAAGTCCCGTGATGATAGTAACATCGATCATCAAAGCAGTTTATCATGGACCAATAGCCGGATTACTACCTTCCACTTTGACGTGGGGTATGCATATACAATCTAGGAACAGGAAATATCAACCAAGTTCCTGATGCGCAAAATGGATAGAGGTAGAGGAAAAACCATAAAATATGAGAGGCGATGTAGATTTGTGGAGTTTTGGAGACTTTTGGAGTTTGGTCAGGATAAATGTTGTTATATGGTTATGAAAAGGGGAAAACTATGAACCAGATTAATAACATCTCCATTAATGATTTGACTGTTTCCCCTGTATCTGATAAGGAATGTTACAGGTATCTAGAGGTGGCTAAAAATATACATTACAATGGCACCTTACAAATATACCTTACAATGGAAGAGCCGTAAAATGTGACAACCGATACAGACTTTGTGGAGTTCACACTGAAGATATCACCCACATCATAAGAAGTTGTCCGAAAATGTCATCACGGTATTATCTACCGATGAGACATGACGTTGTAGCTAGGACATTCTATAATGAAATCCGTCGGAAGGACAACGAAATAAAAACCCACAATACAGAAAAGGAATACTGGTGGAATGTACCAGTGAAGACCTCAATAAAATGTAATCACAACAGACCTGATATAACGATTTGGGATAGAGAAGAGAAACTGTGCACAGTTGTGGAAATTAGCTGCCCAGCGGATGTTAACATAAAGCTGAAGATTAGTGAAAAAGAGAACACCTATGCTGAACTATTGAGAAATCTGCAGTTACTCTATCCAGAGTACAAGTTTAGGTTTATACCTGTAATTAATGGGGCCCTGGGATATGTAACACACGGCTTAAATTCCAATCTTGAGAAATTAGGCTTCTCAAAACCAAAGAGGAGAAAGTTAATTCGAAGGCTACAGATCTAATCTATCACTGGAATTGTAAAAATCTATAAAACTTTCTAGAAGTCTTTCATTTAAATATATATGAGCATGCCTAGATATGCAACTCCATGCATGAGAATACATACATAAAACATACAAATCTGCACATACAAACATACATACATACATACATACATACATACATACATACATACATACATACATACATACATATATCCATGCATAAATACCCTGTTGTAGATGTTGAAATTCCAATGAAAGAACTTTGGATCTAGGTTAGAAACCGGTTCTTTCTCTTTTAGCAAGAAATCTACAAATAAACTGAATGACATGCATACATACATACATACTTCCATACTTATATACATACATACATAAGTATGTGCATTACCATCATTCTGTGTGTGTGTATGTGTGTGTGTGTGTGTGTGTGTGTTTATGTATAGTGTGCGTATGTGTGTTTGTGTGTACATATATGTATACATTATGTTGAGTAAAAAATTTTGCAATCTTTTGGTGGTAACTTATTTGTTCTGCTCATCACGTTACAACAAGAACAGCCTGGCATTCAAGGTAGAAGCCATTGTGTTAAGTCGTCTGAAGAGACCTTTCTGCCAATTCTTTGATCCTAGGCGGTTGCCAGTTCTTATCCTTCGAAGCGAAAAACTCATTCACTGATCTTCCACCTCCTCCTTGTCGGTGAAGAAAGTGAGCCATGGATCGTAACAAGCAATAATCGGAGGGAGATAGGTCTCGACTATATACTTGGTGGCATTAGTTGAATTCCCTCAAGTTCCTGGACTTTCAAGGAGATATTCACATCATTAGGACCACTGACCTCTATGAGAGTACATACTTTTTTCTTGTCTGTCCATAACCACAATATCCGGTCTGCCATGCTTTCACTGGACTCATATTTTGATGGTAATATTCCTTGTGCTTGTATTTCTGTGCGTGTTCAAGAACAAGGGGTTACTTTATATTTATGCCAGGGCAGTCTATTTAATGGATGGCATTCTATATTGCTTTTACGACAACGCCATGTCGCATAGGAGGTAATACCATGATAACAATTTTGGATAACTGCTAATCAGATGTGTGATGCCTTCCGCAAAAATATGACATAATCTATATTATCGGTTACTTCTTCTTACTGTTTTCGATAAACATACTCATGCATATATATTTTGGTGGTGGTAGTGGTGGGGGTTATGTTGGTCGTTTCACATCCACGCCTTCATTGAGGTATGTTAGTCCGGCACTATTAGGGTTTTATGGGAGGTCATCAAGAAGAAAGTTCCTGCTGACGAGCTCACTCTCAACACGTACGATGTTGTCTCAAATTTTAAGCATGAAGATAATGTATTTATTTTTGCTACTGTTCATTAGGAGGTACTGTCTGAGAGAGATTACCCTACACTCGAAGGCTGCCTGTACTGATATCAAGATTCTAGCTCCATTATCGTTTTTTTTTCAGATAGAACCTGTCCATGCCACTCTTCCATCGAACATTTCCAGTTGATGTAATTATATTACGCGTTTTAACATCTATCGTGTGAATATATCTATATATATATATGCACAAATATATTTATACATACATACATACATACATACATACATACATACATACATGCATACATTGTTTTGCCCTTTTAAAGCCTAGCCAGGCTCATGGGCCAGGTTTCCCGGTTTCTATGGCGTATGTGTTCTCCTCCAACTGGATGGGACGCCAGTCCATCGCAGCATTACTCATGAAACAGGAAGAAAAAATGAGAGAAGGTTGGGGCGAAAGAGTACAACAGGGGTCGCCACCACCCCCTGCCGGAGCATCGTGGGGCTTTAGGTGTTTTCGCTCAATAATCACACACAACCCCCGGTCTGGGAATCGAAACCGCGATCCTCAACCGCTAGTCCGCTGCTCTAATCACTGCATGAAACAGCATGAAAGGAGAAAAACATGTACGGTCAGTTTGCAAGATATTCAAACGCCAGGACAGATACAGAAGACCGGTGGCTATGGAAGAGGAGGAGTGACCTGAAGAGAGACAGAAGTACTTACATGCGTAGTACAAGAACGAGCGTAACGGAAAATCAATGTTAAATGCAGAATCGACAACACTACCGACAGTGGCAAATGCAGAATGTGTGATGAGAGAGTTGATACGGTATGGCACAGCGTTAGCAGATGCCCGACATTAGCACAACACGAATATAAAGACTTCGTTTCTATGTGACCAGATTGATCAATTGGGATTTCTGTGGAAATCACGGCCTACAAAGAGCAAAAGCGTTGTATGAATAAAACTCCCAGAAGGTAACTGAGAATGAAGATTGCAAAATTCTGTGGGATGCAATGATTCAGTGCGATCATCTAACCAGAGATCGGAGAACGGACATTTTGTTGTGAATAAAAAAGAATTAACAGGCAAGACAATCGACATAACATGGCATGGTAACAGCAAGATAAAATATAAAGGAGAAAGAAAACTGAACAAATATAACGATTTGAACTGGGAAATATGAAGGTTGTGACAAACAAGGAGAGTAGACGTGATGCCACGAGTGATTGCCACACTTGAAATTATTGGCATTCAACTACTACCATGGTTCCAAAATGTTGTTACAAAGGTAAAGATAGAAAAAAAAAAGAATGAACATTGCTTGGAACTTGCAAGAATACTTCACAGGGTTCTTGAAGTATGGTCAGTAAACAAGTGTCACTTTAGTCTACTGGTTGTAGACAGCTGAAACTTTCCATCATACCCAGTAAAATAAGCTGAGAGTTCTTCTCAAATACTACTACTACTACTACTACTACTACTACTACTACTACTACTACTACTACTACTACTAATAATAATAATAATAATAATGCCTTGATGCAGTACCAGACAGTGGCTCTCATGGCTTCTGAACTTAACTGATTGCAAGTGTTATCATGTAGAATGTTTTGACTTTGTATAAAAGATGGGCTATAGCAAATATTCTGCTCAATACCAAAGATTTGTCTGTCAGCTATTTGACCTTAACCAGTTGAGCATGTCCCGTTGTGGCTGACGATATGTACTTCTCTGATCAAGAGCAGTAGCGGGAGAGAATCAGAGCCATGTGTTGAGAGGAATTGTTTCGAGTTTCGATAATTCACATTTGGAAACATGGGTGTTTCGTTCAACATCCTTAAACAGCCCTTACTCAGGGTACTTTTGAGCGGGATGGGCTACTCAACCTGAAGAAAATTTTAACTGGACTGCATCTGCAAGGCCATGCGCTGTTCATCTTGATATAACATCACCATGTCGTGCACATATGGTTGTGATGCATGTGCCTGGTGTACCCTTCTCAGACGGGTAGTCAAGATGGGCATACTGAGCTTCGTATATTTTATCCCAGTGTCTCTTTGACGACATGCAATGCTTTCTCACTCAATAATGATAGTGATGATGATGATGATGATGATGATGATGATGATACAGTTCTATATTTAAGAGATGAAGAACTATGTACATTATTTACATTGGACGGATATTTGTCTTCATCTTCTTTGTTGTTAACACAACGTTTCGGCTGATATACTCTCCCTCCATGGGTTCTCATTCCTAAGGTATTATTATCATTATTATTATTATTATTATTATTATTATTATTATTATTATTATTATTATTATTATTATTATTATTATTATTATTCAGGTCACTGCCTGGAATCGCTCTTAACCACTATGCCATATGCCCGTGGGCATATATGGAGTGAATGTTTGGGCTCATAGATCTAATATTTTCCTATCCTTCCTTAATACCTGTTCCCATATGCTACTCATATCTGCTCTTGGTCTGCTTAAGAGGTTGTTGTGTCCTAGCATATGTTCTGCTTCTTTTAGTCTTCGTATTTTCCAGTGGTGTTCTCTATTATTTTAACTTCAACCCACAGCATTTTTCCATACGTGATCAGCTATATCCGATTTATCAATATCTCCCCGTGCCACAGTTTTGCGATGTTCGTCTACCCTTATTTTGAGGGGGTGGCATGTTTCACTTTTGTATAACCTACCACAGCTGCATGGGGTGGAGTACACGTAGTCTTTGGTCATATTCTCTTCTATTGGTGGTTTTACTCGAACTAGATATTTGCGAAGTGCTGCATTACTCTTGATTTCTGTCCTGATGTCACGTGGACCGCATATCTTTTGCATTTTTTCGGAGAGGCCTTTCATATAGAGTAGACAGACTGCGGTCAGTTTATTGGTTCATCCTCTCTTTTCTTCATAATTGGAGTCGATAGTATGTTTTTGGTTTGTTGATACTTAATATATTGTTACTGAGCTTGATCATTTTTTCGTGGTGTGTATCATGACCGCTACTTATATTCGTTGCTCGATGTTTTAGGCACTGAGCAATCCCTCTCTTTACATTGTATGGATAGTGGGAATTGAAGTTGAGGTATCGTCTAGTGAAGGTCAGCTTGAGGTATACGGATGCCCTGAATCCATACTTGGTGCGTGTTTTTAATACATTCAGGAATGCTAACTGATAGTCTTTTTCCTTTTCCATTGTGAACTGTATGGATGGCTTTATTGAGTTCACATGATTAACAGTACATAGATAACTTTCTGGTGGGGCTAGAGTATGAAGGTGTCATCAACACATCGCAGCCATAGGGTTGGTTTTAGTGGTGTTGATCCTAAAGTCAAATTCTCAAAGTAATTCATGTATATATTGGCTATTATCGGTGATAGTGGCGAAGCCATAGCTAAACATTCTTCTTCTCGATATATATCAGTGTCCATCCTGAAGTAGGTAGTTTCTACCCAGAAGGTCCTGATGGAAATGTTGACCAATAATAATTGTCGGAGCCCTGGGAACATGGACTAAAAATATTGAGAAGTATATAGGACAAATAAGGGTGGATTTCTTCCAGAAAACAGCACTGCTTGGAACCGCTCGAAAAGTAAGGGTGTTACACTCGTTCACTGGTAGTGAACATCTGACACCGTAGTACATCTCCAGCGTTAGAAGCAGTGCAAAGACAATACAACAACAACAACAATAATAATAATAAATAATTGTCTTGGTACAAAAGATGGGCTACAGCAAATATTCTGCCCAATACCGCAGATTTGCTTGTCAGTTGCTTGACTTTAACCAGTTGAACATGTCCTTTAGTGGCTGACGATACGTGCTTCTCTGATCATGAGCAGAAGTAATTGGGGAGCACCATAGCCATGTGATGAGAGGAATTGTTTGGGGTTTGGATAATTCACCTGTGGAAACATTGGTGTTTTGTTCAACATCCTTAAACAACTCTTATTCAGGGACCTTTTGAATAGGATGGGCTACTCGACCTGAAAAAAATTCTAACTGGGGCCCCAACTGCAAGATTATGCGCTGCTTATCTTGATATGAGTTCACTATGTCATGCGCATACGGTTGAGATGCATATGCCTGGTGTACCCTTATCAGACAGGTGGTCACGATGGGTTTACTGAGCTTCGCATATTTTACCCCAGTGTTATTTTGATGGCGTGCACTGCTCCCTAGCTCAATAATAATAATAATAATAATAATAATAATAATAATAATAATAATAATAATAATAATACTCTTAACTAAAAACACAAGGTTTGAATTTTGAGGAAAGGGACTCCTCAATTACATCGACACCAGTCTTTCACTGTTACTTATCGATCCCGAAAGGATGAAAGGCAAAATCGACCATGGTGAAATTTGAACACAGAACGTAAGCGACGGGCGAAATACTGCTAAGCATTTCGCCCGGTGTGCTAAAGATTCTATTAGCTCGCCGCCTTGATGATGATGATGATGATGATGATGATGATGACGATGATGATGATGATATCATTGGTGATGGGAGCATTGGGCTCAATTCTATTGAAACCTCAAGACATCTTAAAGCAACTGGCAGCCTTATTTGGCACAGCGCACATCTTAAGGAAAGTATTATCTGTCTGAGGTCCTTGTTGTGACTTGACAGACGACTAAAGACACCGGTGCATTTTTACTTACACTGTGCTACGAAGGAATAATAATACTACAATGTAAGATAACTATATCTAAATGTTAGCCATTTCAGGAAACTGAAAGATTTTGCTTTTATGGAGTATATATAATTACAAAAAATAGCTTTCCCCAGATGAATCGTTACAGCAACATGTGCGTACAAATGTAAACACATTTTTATACGAAAATTGCAAACCTATGGCATTAAAAACATTTAAAGGAGGAGAGAGTTATAAGTATCTAGAAGTGCTGTTATAAGTATCTAGAAGTGCTAGAATCTGACAGAGTAGTAACCTCAGAAACGAAAACAAAAATTGAGAAGGAGTACATCAGAATGGCGCGGAAGCTAATGAAGTCAAAGCCAAATGGTCTGAATCTACTGAAGGCTGTAAATATTTGGGCAGTATCATTACTTAGATATTCAGCAGCTTTTGTAGATCGGACAAAAACTGAATTAGCGAAAGAATTCAATATTAATGAGGACTCCACCCAAGGGCAGGAGTAGCAAGATTACACTTACCTAGAAAGGAAGGTGGAAGAGGGTTAATATCAGTAGAAGACTTTGTGGAGTTAGCTAGAGTATATATAGACTTCTATGTAGGTAATAGTGAATAAAGATTATTAAAAACTACTAGAGTCACAGCAAGACGCAGAGAAACCAAAAACCCATACTAAGTTAAAGCCAGAAAAAGAACAGAAATTATCTGACTGGCAAGAGAAGGTGTTGCATGTTAGATTCCCAACGATAGTTGTAGCAAATATTAGTAGTGAGACATTGTTATGTTCGCAGAAAGGAAAACTGAAGAGGGAGAGAGGAAGTTTGTTAATAGCTGTACAAGATCAAGTATTAAGGACTAATTGGATAAAAGCCAAGATAGACAAAAATCAAGAAGATTTCCAATGTAGATTATGCAAATCAAAAGAGGAAAGCGTTACTCACATAGTAAGTGAATGTAGTATGCTGGCACAGAAAGAATGCTAGAAACGGCTTGACAATTTAGGGAAAGTAATCCATTGGGAGCTGCGTAGAAAGCTAGGATTTGAACATACTGATAAATGGTATGAACACGAATCTAGTAAATTACTAGAAAGTAAGAAATACAAGATGCTGTGGAGCTTCAACATTCAGACTGATAGAGTAATATAATCTAGAACGCCTGATTTGGTAGTAGTAGATAAAAGCAATACAAAGTGACAGATAATAGACTTTACAGTCCCAAATGATAAAAACATGAATATGAGAGGTATAGAAATAATAGCAAAGTACCAGGACCTAGCTATTGAATTACAGAGACTATAGAAAGTACGGATACATGTATCCCAGTAGTTATAGGTGCATTGGGAATTATCCCTAAAGATCTGAACAGATGGTTAGAGGAAATAGGCATAAAACATAGTTTAGTACAACTTCAGAAAACAGTGTTATTTAGGAGCAGGTAGGATACTTAGAAGGGTTCTTGGCATCGAAGGTTGTTTGTAGCCTGATGTTATGATTTTTTTTCTTTTCCAATAGTCGAATCTGTTGAGTGTATTGTGGAAACAGTAATAATAATAATAATAATAATAATAATAATAATAATAATAATAATAATAATAATAATAATATAGTAAGGAGAAGAAGAAGAAGAAGAAGAAGAAGAAGGATTGTTATTATTATTATTATTATTATTATTATTATCATTATTATTATTATTATTATTATTTCTTCTTCTTATTATTATCATCATTATTATTATGGAGTGAACGAACAATGACACTAGCCTACAAATATACGAAACCCAATATACCCACCATGACTACGCATCTGATAAGGGTACACCAAGCACGTGCATGACAACCACGTGCTTGCAAAATGGTGATCTCACATCACGATAAACAGCACATATTTTTACAGGTGGGGCCCAGTGAGAATATTTAAAATATTTCTTCAGGTCAATTAGCCCATCCTACTCAAAAGGTCCTTGAATAAGGGTTATTTAGGATCGTTAACGATACACCCATGTTTCCAGAGATGAACAATTGAAACCCAAACAATCCCTGTCCACACACAGCTGGAATGTTCTCCCACTACTCCTACATGTGATCAGAGCTAATACACATATTGTCAGTCAGTTAGGGACATGCTCAACTAGTTACGGTCAAGCAAGTGACAAACAAATCTGTGGTTTTGAACAGAATATTTGCTGTAGCCCATTTGTTATACCAAGACAAACATGTACATAACATTTCCAACCAGTTAAGGAAGTGCTCCTTAATGACTGACTGGATGTGCATCTATGATCAGGAGCAGGAGTAGTGGAGGTACGTCAAAGCCATGTGCTGAGAGGAATTCTTTGGGATTTGAATAGTTCACACATGGAAACATAGGAGTTTCGTTCATCATTCTTAAATAATTTAGAGACCTTTTGAGCAGGGTGTGCTGCTCCACCTACAGAAAATTCTAACTGGGCTCCCCTTGCATGGTCATGCACTTGGTATGAGATCAGCCTATTGCGCATATATGGTTGTACCCTTATTAGTCATAATAGATAAATTGGGTTTCTTATATTAGTACCTCAGTGTCATTTTGATGGCATGCATTGCTCTCCTACTCAATAATAATAATCGGAGGAATGCAGAGGCTTGTTATTCATGGAGGATCTTAAATTTTATAGTAAAGATGAATCCCAAGTCAGTTCCCTCGCTGATACGGTGTATACTTTCAGAGCTGATATCAGCATGAATTTCGGACTGAAAAAGTGTGGTGTATTAGTCTTGAAAAGTGGCAAAATCAGATCTATGGACGGGCTAGTGATAGATCGGGGGAGGTTATGAAGCAGATAGAAGAGACGGGCTATAACTACTTGGGTATACTGGGAATGGATAAATTGATGGAGAAAGAAAAAGCAGAAAAATTTAAGGTGGAGTACTTGCGTAGACTGAGACTGGTACTTAAGTCGAAATTAAACGAACGGAATAAGATTGAAGCTATCAACACTTGGACAGTTTCACTCCTTACATATAGAGCAGGAGTAATACCATGGACAATAGACGAACTAAACAGCTTAGACAGAAAGACAAGGAAGTTGCTGACTAGATATGGGATACTCCACCTATAAAATGACAAAGACAACCTGTATGTACCAAAAAAGAAGGGGGAGAGGACTGATTGGATGCGAACACAGCATTAGAGCAGCAGAAAACAACATAGCATAGTAGGTAAATAATTCCACAGAAACACTATTATTGTAAGTAAGCTTAGTCTTGTGTAGGATGGAATATTGCAAAGATAAAGCACACTACAAGCAATTAAGAATGAATGAATCTGAAAATAGGTGAATAAAGAAACGGATGCATGGACAATTTCATAGGGATGCTGAAGACAGATAGAGTAAAAAGATGGCTATGGATGACTAGAAGTGATTTAAAACCAGAGACGTAGGCTCTAAACTGTGCTCCCCAAGAGCAAGCATTAAGAACCAATAGATCAAATACAGAAGAGACAACATATCAGAAGGTAATAAGGGGAGAATTTGTGGACAAAGTGATGTAACCGTATGGCATATTACCAGTCAATGTACGCCAGTAGCCCAGAAATACAATATAGCAAGGATTGTCCATTGGACACTTTGCAACAAGTATGGACTTGACAGAGCAAAAAAGTGGAGCGAACATAAACCCGAAGGCATCATCGAAAATGATAATGCAAGGATCCCGTGGGATTGTATGATTCAGTGCGACCATAAGATAGAAAATAGGAAACTATTAATCGTTTTAAATGAGAAAGAAAGCAAACGATGCTGGATCGCAGATATAGCATTTCCAGTTGACAACAAAGTATGCGATAAAGAAGAAAGATAGATATAACAGGTTAGTTTGGGATGTTAAGGATGTGTGGTTGCTGAAAAAGATGGTAGTAGTACCAATAAAAATGTCGGTGCCCTGGGAACAGTGGTTAAACATCTTGATAAGTACATGGGACAAATGGGGGCTGCAATAAGAGTGGAGCACTTGCAGAAAACAGCACTGCTTGGAACCGCTCGAATATTCCGGATGGTGCTCGATAAATAAGGGATGTTAGCTTAGTTCACTGGTAGTGAACAAGTGACACTGGTATATCTCCAGCGTTAGAAGCTGTGTAAAGATGATGATGATGATAATAATAATAATAATAATAATAATAATAATAATAATAATAATAATAATAATGATGATGATGATGATGATGATGATGATAATGATGATGATGATGATGATGATGATGATAATAATAATAATAATAATAATAATAATAATAATAATAATAATAATTATTATTATTATTATTATTGTTCAGTAGTTTTATTTTTATAACGTGCTTTCACTTCACTACCGAGCGCAGCTCTGTGTGCCTCGGGCATGTGCTGTGGTTTGCTGTGATGTTCTTATGGTTACTGTATTGAAATGTTTTGCGTAGGATGTGTGCAGTGCCCAGCAGTACAATTTTCTGTATGTTATATATATTTGTAAGTCCTGGTGTTTTTGTTATGTATTTGTCTGAATATTTTTTTTATTATACCTAAGGCACATACTATGATAGGAATTGTTTCTGTTTTTAGATTCCACATTCGAGTTACCTCTATTTCCAGGTCTTTGTATTTTGAAAGTTTTTCCATTTCTTTTAGGGAAACGTTGTCATCTGCTGGTATTGATACATCATTTAGAAATACTATCAGTTCATTGATGCAGCTATACCAAATGACATGAATGTTGTGAGTAAAGAGGTTGAAAACATCACCAAGTACTCCGAATTGATGATGATAATGATGATGATGATGATGATGATGATGATGATGATGATGATGATGATGCAATACCAGGCAGTGACTCAGGTGGCTTTTGATCTTGACTAATTGGAAGTCCTTATCATGGACATGTGTATTAGTGTAAAAGATGGGCTACAGCAAATAATCTGCACAATACCACAGATTTGCTTGTAAGTTGCTTGACCTTAACCGGCTTAGCATGTCTTTTGGTGGCTGACGATATGTGCATCTCTGATCACGAGCAGAAGTAGTGGGGAAGCATCATAACCATGTGTTGAGAGGTATTTTGTGGGGTTTAAATAATTAACCTCTGGAACTATGGGTGTTTTATTCATCAACCATAAACAAAACCCTTTTAGGGACTTTTTGATGGGCTACTCTATCTGATGAAAATTATAACTGGGCCCCCACCTGCATAGGCTTACGCTGTTTATCTCGATATGAAATCACCATATTGCGCATATATGGCTGTGATGCATGTGTCTCGTGATGCATCTGCCTGGTGTACCCCTATCAGACAGGTAATTATGATGGGTATATCGGGCGTCGTATATTGTACACCAGTCTCACTTTGATGGCGTGCGCTGCTCTCTCCTTAAAATAATTATAACAATGTTATTATTGCCATGAGCAAGATGAGGTAAATCCAGGAATGACTCAAAAGCTCTAAGCTAAAAGTAGAGAAAAAATAACTGATTCTAACTGTACAACGCCACTGTCTATCTATAACTAACAAAATAAAACGGTAATGAGATTATAATAAGATGTTATCATTAAGTGCACAATATGCATCCAGTAGAAGAAGATTGCTGGCATCTTTGCCAAACCCGGGTGTATACATAAATACGATTGTGTTGACAGTATGTCCACTGGAATGTATGGCAAACCTTTCAGTGTGAATCGAGCGAAAAATGCTAAAATATTTACGAATCACCTACAATGTATGAGACACGCCAAACCAAATTGATAAATGGATCAAGAATTACTGTTCTGATACAATAATGTGGAAAAAATACCTGCTACCTGATGAACATTGTTATCCCAAAGGAGATGGAGAAACTGTCAACATATAAGAGACTTGATAATGAAATAAGCAAAATATGGGCCATCAAATAATAAACTTCGGATAACAACTACAATATTAGGTATGATAAAAATATGAACAGAAACATACAGTCCGTACTATAGCTCATATTGCTGCACTCATTTCAAACAGTTCCTGCACTAGAAGTAGCCAATATTCTACCCAAGCCACTTTCAGTTCAGCAGCAAATTAAAACTGCATAAAACAATTCAAATGTGCAAGATCAATATGCAATAAACTAACTCAAAACGCACTCCAACAAAACCAATAGCAGGCACTCTAATACAAACAAGAAAAATAAAATCCCATTCTACCCACCTGAAACTCATTAATGCTATACGAATCACATATCACATTATTATACTAAATAACCGTCTCGCACTAATCAACCAGTACTTACGAAACATATTCCAGACACAGCAAAATAAATGAACTGACACAGCACGTATTCTGCATAACAGAAGAAACAGTAAAGTAGCACCGGGGTTAACAAATATAAAACTTGTATAAAAAAATTAAGCTGATATACAGATAGATCTACGCCCTAAAAAGACAATACCTTCAGGTACACGAATAGCACCTGGTGTTATAGTTAAAAATACATTGAAACAAAGTATGCTACTACTACTACTACTACTGCTGCTGCTGCTGCTGCTGGCACTACTTCTACTACTACCATTGCTACTATTATTCCTGCTGCTGCTGCTACTGCTGCTAATACCATCACCGCCACCACCGCTATTACAGATGATGATGATGTTGATGATGATGAAAATGATGATGATTAAGGTAAAGACGATGATTATGATGAAGGTGATAATAAAAATATAATATTTAACACAGCTACATGGCCAGAAATATACGTGGATTGTTGATTAGGTTCCAGTTCATGACTGGTAACATAATTTATTGACATTGAAGAATCAAAAGCAATGACAAAACCGATGGAATTTGAACTCAGATTATAAAAAAGCTGAAATAAATACGGTGGAGTAATTCTGCCAATCCACTGTTAAGATTAGGAAAAGATTAGGAAGTCATATTATAGATACACAAAATTAATTTTTAAAACATGGTTAAATGCAATAAATGAGGTGATAGGCATTAATACACTAGCTCTCTCTCCATTGCACGCTAAATGGTTTAGCAAAACTAGACACAAAAACGAAAATATTGACCGCTTTTAGAATACATCACTTTAAATCTAATACATAAATATTGTATTTGTTACGAATACAGGGTATTAGGGGATTTATGCAATTAGAAAATTATCATGAAATATCCACAGATGTGTCTCAAAAGATGGAGTGACAAAATATAAAAATTTGATAGAAATAACTTCGAAGCACAACGAAAACAAACATGTTCTTTTTTTTTTCAGGGAAAGAAAAAGCATAAAACAAGCTGAAATGACAGACGAATAAAAATGGGAAATAACAGAAATTGTGAAAAGACTAAAACCTCGACTAAATATGTATTTGCAGAATATCATCATAAGGTGGCGGCAGAAGTCCTACCATGCCAACCTAGGAAAAAGCTGAACAAAGTGTAAATAGACACGAAAGTTCCAAACAGTGGTTGTGAGGTGAAAAACTCAAATTTTAGTTTTAATATTCACTAAAAAATTAAAGCCAGAAATCTCCAAAAGCATAATAAAGCCAAAAAGAATACCTGCATTCTTTGTGAAAATGGAAAGTAAAATTAATGACATTGTCTCTGGGCATCCAGTGTTATCCCTGTTTAAAAAAATTATAATGATAATAATTGTTCCACAAATAAATATACTGCTACAACCTTTTTTTTTATCGAAGACACATGATTACACTGTTGATTTTCCACATAAGATGAAGCATTCAAGTTCCACGCGCGCGCGCGTGTGTGTGTGTGTGTGGGGGGGCGTGTGATATACATTAGAATACCTCTTAGGTTTAGTGATACTAATAACTTGTTTTCTTTGTGTAAGAAATAGTAGCCGAGTTTCTCTCAAATCATAGTCTGTAGTTGACGTGCAAAAACAAAGAAAGGTCTGTTCGACTAGGGATGATGTAGGATAACAGCATCAAGGAAATAATTTTAAAATGGAAGCCGCATAATATTACTTACATTTGACGTCGTAAAATTTAGAACGAGAAAGAAATAACTGACAAAAATGCGCGAATGTAAAAAGAAGCATGCAAAT
The DNA here is from genome assembly GCF_001194135.2 of Octopus bimaculoides. Classification (NCBI taxonomy): domain Eukaryota; kingdom Metazoa; phylum Mollusca; class Cephalopoda; order Octopoda; family Octopodidae; genus Octopus; species Octopus bimaculoides. The sequence continues at coordinate 118,009,928 of NC_068981.1, read as the reverse complement.
AAGGCAGTCTATAGAAGTTTGTATTTAAATACAAAAGACCTTTGCCCGTTTTTCTTTTAGCTTATTATAACATAGACTTGTATCATAAAACAGAATATTTAATGAAGATCTGTTCGTTGTTTGAACTTTAGAACGTCGATAGTATACACGATCACACGTACAAACACACACACACACACACACACTCACAAAACACACACACATACACATATTATGAAAATGTTCCACATGCATATGAAAATTCTTCTTGTTCCTTCTGCGTATGATGTGAAATCCTTCATAGTCATAGTTTGATGAATACATTACGAGTTTCTTTTCTAGTTATAATTCCTTATCCATTGTGATCGCTTGTGCACACCTCTGAGAGCCATCACGTAGCCTGTAGGCGCATTCACCGCACCGCGAGCAGTTCAGCGCTGCAAGCCTTCGGACTAGACCAGTATGAGTTTTTTCTGAGTTTTCTGAACATCGGTAACATTTATATTCAATCAGAATGCCCCAGAATTGGTCTGTACTCCTTCCATTTTATTATTATCCATTGATCCTATCCAAACTAGCCCTCACACGTCGTCCTTTACTAAAACGCTAGCTCTTACATGCTATTCTTTTCTGAGACAGTCTCTCAAAGTCTATTAATAAACACTCTCTGTTGTCCACTATAAGAAGTCGTGCTTGGACAAATTTAGATTATACCTGCTCCCGCTATTCACCTCTCTGACATGAACATCAACAACAATGACCTCCAGTTAATTGACTCCCCAATACATTTTACATTCTACTGCTATTTGATCTTCTGCAAACACCAAACAACTCTTAATTCATACTATTCTTAGTACATAAATCTTACTTGAGTCCTCTCTGAAGTCATTGTCCTAAGTCACATAAATGGTTGTCGGTGCAGAAGCCAAATTTTCACTACCTCAACTCATTACATCAACTCCTTTCATCTGCTGACCTATTTCTCAGCTACCAGACCAATATTTACTAGATCACAACGGTCTCCGAACGGAACCTGCTCAAGACTGTCCAACACAGAAGGAGAGAGTCTGAACACTACCTTATCATGGCCACATAACTCAAACCGTCTTCTAATAGATGTTGCTCCACTTACCGAAGTCTTTCAAGTAATTCAAGCCAAAGGAAACGCATACGCCATGTGATAAATGCTCACTCTCATAATTTTGAGGAGAATACACAGCTTCGTGATTCGTCCAAAATCATTGTATGAACTTCGAACGATGCCTCTGTGGATATCATACTGATCACGTGCGCCAACGCTTCTTAAACATCAGGAAAATCTCCAGGTCACTTGCTAAAAGTATCTCCACTAACTGTACGGTACAATTATTTCCTGTTCATCACAACAATGACGAGTACAGCACGAAGAATGTTTATGCATTTGCAACTAAGTCTATTCCGTTACATCTCCTGGCACAAAACAACATGTAAAATTAAATAGAAAGTGCTATAACATTGATGCTGGAAACGTTTATCATATTCTATTTGTCAACTATAAAAAGAAGGGAAGAACGAGAAAAGAATATCATTATTAATGTGCATCACAAAAGATTAGCTATTTGTATCAACTAAAAAAAAATTATATGATTAAAATATGTGATAAAAGCATGGAATAATTTTGAGGAAGTCAAGTACAAGGTATTGATTTCAAATTCTCTGGTATTAAGATTTGTTGAGGACAATCATTTTATGCTTGAAACCCATAACCCTCTGCATGTCTTCCAAAATGGTTGGAGGAAGAGAAGTTATGCTGTAGGCATACAATGGACAGATAAATGATGTTAAAGCTGTTGACAGTTTAATTCTACTGGGTCTTGCAGATAAATTGAGACCAATTTTAAGCAGTTGGCTTAATGGGCTTAACATTTCAGATTAATTGTGAACTGATTCGACAACAGAAAGTCAAGGAACAATATAGTTGTTCCTCCATTGTTGTTTTGGCGCACGGCTGCCACACTGCCAATAAAATTGTTAAGTTAAGGAAACTTCCAAAAGCAACAGTTTATCGTGTGTATAAACAATTTAAAGAAGAAAGATTGATAGGAAAGTACACAAGATTCGAAGTGATTCTAAGCGCAATCCAAAATCACTCACTGGCCTCAAACGCGCGATTGAAGCCAACCCATCTGCATCCATGGCAAATCTTGCAAGGAAAAGCGATGTGCCCCTTTCCACGGTGTCCAGAGCTGTGTACATGAACCTTTGCATGACTGGCTATGTTCGACGACGCTGTCACCTCCAACAGCCAAGTCTAAAGCAACCAGAACCGAGAGATGGCCATTAAGGTGCAGAAAAATCTCACGTGTTTGTGGGCGAAAGGGAGTTCACTGCAGACGCTGAAGTGAATCGCAGAAATTCTCGATTGATTGCATACAACACTTCTGACGAATGATGTAAATGTCATGGATCCAAATTCATTAAGTCTAGCTTCAAGATCGGCACAGAGGAGTATTTGGACAGTCTGAAAAACTCACTGTAACCTTGGATGAGGCAAACATTTGAGCTTGATGATGTGGTGCTTATCCAAGATTCTGCACCATGACATGTGTCAAAAGCAACACAAGACTTGGTGAGAAGGTGCCATGTTTTGTTTAGTGAGAGCCAAGTCTGGTCCAGTAATAGCCGAGATCGCAACCTTCTCGATTGCTTTTTATAGAGCGTGCTAATAGCAAGGATCAATGCTTCACCACACTCAAGCATCAGTAGTTTGATGGCATACATCGTGCGTTCGACACATAAAATCACAAAGATGGAGATTGCGGCAGCTCCAAAAGCATTTCCTTATCATGTGGAGGCGGCAATTGCCCAAAAGGGCGGCCATATTGAGTGATGAATGTTTTTGTTGTAATAAATGCTACATCAAAATTATGTCTACTAAATATTATTTTAGTATTTATAACCAGTTTTATGCATCGTAATAATCGTCCCAATTTATCTGCAGGACCCTGTATTTTCCAAGAAGAGGATTGTTCCTTTAAGAGTTTCCTCCAAGATTCTATCTATGCAATTCATTCATGAATCAGTGATAGACCCAAGTCGATGATCCCAAAGTACATTCCTAATGTCGTGCATAGTGCGACTGAATGCGGAAAGAACCCCATAGTTAAGAATTGAACTTATTAAACTCCTCGACTATATCTGTCCATCAATACCTTGTGACGTAGAAGGATGGAAAAGCTGCATGAGTGAGTGTGCTGGATATAGGGAGAGAAAGAGAGAGGGGCGCTTCTAGAAAATTATTTTATATCATTTCGTGTATTTAACCTAAAATATTAAACAGACAAAACATTATATATATGTATATATATATATATATATATATATATATATATGTGTGTGTGTGTGTGTGTGTGTGTGTGTGTGTGTGTGTTTATATATTCATATAAATATATATA
>NC_068981.1:117995877-118003668 GCF_001194135.2 Octopus bimaculoides | reverse complement strand
TATATATATATATATATATATATATATATGTATATGTCAGATATGTTTTATCCTATACTTTTACATATTTAACAAACATATAGATACCTACAATATCTCGTTTGTCAGAGGACACTAATAAGTGAAATATACAGTCTTTGGCAGCCTTCAAGACCTGTCGAGTTCTTCTGTTTTGTTTCAGAAGTGTAAGTTCGTTTGGCATTCGTTTAAAAAATGCTTGTTGCAACTGCGTTGTATAATACTTTGTGTGTACATGTTTGAGGACACGTTTGACAATCTTGATCAACCTGGTCTCGTAAAAGTGAAGGTGTGGAGTGGACGAAACAGCATATGATCCTGTACTCAGCATTTTAAAATCTTTTATATCTTCAAGCTGTTCAGAAGTAGATAGACGTTCTTTTATGCCTCCAGTTATGTATAAAATGGTAAAATGTATCGTACGAAAATTATTACACATTTTTCAATATATTCAACAAGGTCTTACTTTTATTACTTTGAAGATACCCACTACATCATGTGAACTGAAATTATGTATATAGGTATCCATGAATATCTATTGTGTCATCTTTCTTTTAAAATTATTTGACTTATACCTATAGAAAATGTGTTCGTTCCCAAGAAAGATACAACCTCAATATTTGGAATTTAGAGAACAAGAGTGATGGAGAAAAAATCTGGCAACATTTTTAATACTCCATTTACAGAAAATGCGACTTGGCTCGTAACTTTATTCAAATCTGAAAACCCAAGTTTTTCGAGATTGCTGTTTCAATATTCATTAACAGAGCCACATGCAACAATAATTTTGAGCATAGCTGTTACATACTCTAGATAAAACTATAGAATTTGCTTATGTATGTATGTATGTGTTTATGCATGTATGTATAAAATAACCACTTAGTTATTTTTTAAACAACTGACTAGGAGAAAGACACTCCGATATAAAACTTAAGGATTGTTCTGATCTGGTTGTCCCATCCACTGCTAAGCCAATGAGAGAATATCTCTTGTACCTGAAAAGTGAATCCAGTTTCGTGCACACTTCACTCACTATAATGAATTTGACGAACAGAAAGTTCTTGGATAATACATTATGGAAAGAAACATGTAACACTTTAAGAGGCTGACTCACACGATAGAGCTTAACTTCGAACATGTAAGTCATGTATGTATGTATGTTTGTATGTATGTATGTATGTATGTATGTATGTATGTGTATGTGTGTATGACTGCGTGCGTTTATATGTGAGTGTGTATGTGCGAGTGTGTGTGTATGCATGTATGAGTATACGTATGTATATATGCGTGTGTCTATAAATGTTTATATATGTGTGCGACTGTGTTTCCTCTCTCTCGGTATATAATATTTTAAAGTTTGAATGTTCGTATGTATGTATGTATGTATGTATGTATTATGGATGGATGTATATATGTATCTATGCAAATGTGCGCATATATATATATTTATGTGCATGTGTGTATGTATTTTCTTAACAAGTATAAAAAAAAGAATACACTGATTTCATATCAATAATTATAATAATGAGTCTCATACCTTTCAATGTATATATACCCTGATCAAATAAGTTCTATTATATCGAACAGTCAGTTATCTTCACTCTACAGCAATTATCTTCAATCTACTGCAATATCTAGATATTCATCAAAAAGGAATTCGTTAATAAACTTCCCGAGCAATATGTTGTATTGTTATGTATTTTAATGACAATATATTTGCTCTCACAAATGACATCCCAATATTTTCAAATCACCTTCATCATACTGTAATTTTCCTATTAAATATACTAACACTGTGTATCAAGGTTGATGCCGTTGCAGTTTTATCTTCGGTATAGTAGTTACTTACTTTCTTTGTTATATATAGGTGGATATTTGAATGAATGATTTACAGAGTGGCTATGCATAAATGAATGTTTAGAGATAAGTTTATTAAATAGATACTAATTCATTCCTTGTCATACATGTTTGAAAAGTAGAAGAAAAATAGCAGTTTAAGAAAAAAAAAAAAAGAAGAAGCAATAAAACGAAGATAAAAGACAGGAAATAAAATGCAAGAAAATATATTTATAAAAAATATTCTAGAGTGGTATGTATCAGCTTTGAAAAGTAAGACATTATCCTATTTGTCCTTTCTGTTTTTAAGGTGATTTGTGATTTGAGGGAGATTCTGTTCCTATATCAAACAATTTAATTGATATTATAGAAGTTACATTGTTTTATTTAATGTAAGATTCAGATGTGTGTCACAGCCGCTTTAAAATACTCAAGAAATATATATTATATGGTATAATCTACGATAGGAGATTGGTGTACATATTTGTAAATAATTTCCTGTTTGTAATAGGAAACTGTTTCTCTAAGGAGATTTCCAAAACATAGAACTAAATTGAGCTGAAACTGCATGGAAAACATTTCTAATGCGAACAAGAGTAACAATGCAAAAATACTCCAACAAACAAAGCAATTTTACAGTTTACTATAGGAAGGCATTGCATGCAATCGTAAAAACTGCACAAGAAACATATATATCGACACTTTTGCATCAGTAGAAATAAATTTTTCTGTTCTCCGAAACAGAAGAAAACTACATCGATTTGAATGTAGCAATAACCAGCTAGTTCGTAGTCTGGGCCACGCTGCTTGAACCTAATATGTAAGGTCAAACAGTTTGGGTAGACTGTTTGGGCATTATTAAAAAACAAAAAAACAAAACAAAAGCTTTATTTTCAAGATTTTATTTTGACGATATTCTTTGACAAATGCGCAGAAACACGAATTAAACCAGTCTTGAAACACTTTCCTGAATGTTCCACTGTTTACAATTTGATAGCCATATAACAGGATAATGAGAATTAAAATAGCTTCCATAATTACAGTGGTTGTCTGAATGATAAACAGTCAATATGCTGAGCTTTAGTTCGCCTAGATCATTACACCTAATAAGTGAAACATACAGTCTTTGGCAGCCTTCAACACCTGTGGAGTTTTTCTGTTTTGTTTCAGAAGTGTAAGTTCGTTTGGCATTCGTTTAAAAAATGCCTGCAGCATCTGCGTTGTATAATACTTTGCGTGTACTTGCAGACTCTCTTCTTGTTATGCAATTTCAAGCGATTTATGAAACGCTCAGTACAAACATGACTTACAAAGAATTCATCATTTCCATAATTTGAGCGTTTTTGCTTTGGGTATTCAAATGAAATTAAACCATTTATTTATAGGATAGTACGCAAACATGGAGGATTAAATTTGATACCTCTCTGTGTGAAAATGCTTAAAGTTTGGAATTTTTCTTAATTAGGACGATTCTGTAATGACCTTGGGGTTTCTGTAAAGCCAAGAAAATCGAAACCTACTCTGTTCCGTGACCGACTCTCTTCTGTGACCTATAAATGACTCTTAAGAGAGATTTATAGTGAAAGCAATGTTGCCATCCTTAACATTAGTGAAGCTTTCATTTATATCTGATATGCGAATCTCCTATTAAACCTGCCTGCTTATGGAATCTACTTGTCTCGTCTCTTATATTGGTAGCTTCCTATCAGCTCGTACTATTGTTGTGTGCATTGACGAAGCTCTTTCTGTACGGTATTCTATGAACTTCTGCGCCTTATTCTATCAACCGGGTTTGGTTTATTCCCCTACACTCTTCGTTTTATACGTCAATGAGTTACTTACCACTACATCCATCAGCAGTCAGTTTATTGTATACAATGTCATCTTATGTAAATGATACTATTCTAAATTCTTTTCCTAACATTACTAAATTATGCAATCTAAACACCTCAGGCAACCTAAACATCTCAAGTTCAATTTTTTCTGTTCAAAGGGATTTTAAACCCAATATTTACACTCTATTTTTATAGTTTTATCTCCTTCGAGATCCACCTTTCTAAACAGAGGAATTATTTCAAGTTCTCTCAGAGTTTATAGATTCCTATGGCGTCAACAACTTACATATACTCGCTGGTAACATTAACATTTCTAAAATGGATAGAAAAATTCGAAAGATTGATTTGGTCCAACAGTAGAACTCCCGACACATTTTACAGATGTGGGTTCGAGACATGTGGGCAACATTCAGATATTCTTTTCAGAGGTATTTAACGCAATAATTACATGTTATTTTCTGGTGTAATCTATCTGCTTTGAGATACACTGTTCCAAAAGATTACGTTTTTCGAAGCTTATAATTCTTATGGTGTGAACAATATATTTATATGTGCGTGTGCAATTTTTGTCTGTGTCTGTGTGTATATGTATATATATATATATATACACAGAATGGATGGAGCTTGCTTTCACAGCCTGTGTGCTTAGTGTATTATGTGTGCCTTTGTTTGTGTCTATGTTTATATAATCTTAATTATCTCTTCCGATAAGTAAATGGACTGATGTTTAACTGATATTTAAGGAGACAATTGTAACTAATTGAAGAGTAAACATATTAATGAGCGATAAATTAATCCTCCAAGTTGTACATCTGTGTAAAAACAGAGGTCTTGGAGACAATGTTGTTTCCTTTTTTTTTTTGTTTAACTTGTTAGTTTTTAAGTTTCGCAATCAGTATAATGTAAATATCTGGTTTCACCTGTCACACTTTTAGGGGTCACATTTACAACCTGCGATTACGAAATAAATTTAAATGTGTATGTCCTACATTATTCTATTTTCATTTTTTGTTGTAGGTAATGAATCTTAGTCGTTAAATGCTTCGTATATGATGTAGAGGTTGTTGTTTTTGCAAAGCGCAGAATAAGTTGGAACAACCTATCCAGTCTTCATTGAATTTGAGGCCTGTGATGGCAAAACTGAAAGTAATTAAAGACCGCCCTTCTTAGACATAATCAAAAGCAAATAGTCAAGCCTAGTGGACTTACTACCCTGAGGTAATGGATTCGATCCCTGGAATCTAAGACCCTAACATAGTTGGAGAATGAATAGATTTTTTGTTTCTTACAAAACTGATTGTCTCGTATTCCACTGTTTCGTCCCCAGACGTGTTCAAATGTTAACTCGGTCAACATTGCAAATGTCTACGACAGAATGACCTGCTTCTTTGATGAGAATTCGGAATACTTCCATTTTCCAATAGATATTATCCCACTAACGAACGCCAGACTCCACTTAATTAAAAATCTACGGCAGGAATTCAAGATTATTTTCCACTTTGATAAGATTTTTGTAAAACTTAATCCGTGGTTTAGATATACTCTCGAAACTGTTTACGAGTATGTCACTAACTTCTGGACATTAATGTTATCCGTTTGGCTATTAGCCAAAAGGCTAAAACTCCCTCATAACAGCCAAAGAAATATCATACTTTCTGTTGATTATACTAATTCTATTATGATATTTTTAGACTCAGGCGATCATCAAGTCTGAACTTAAAAGTTAGAAAAAGGCTCCAATTTGTACGGTCAATATCAATGTGTCTTAAATTTATATGAAATTTTTAAAACACGAAACATATTCTTCGTCTAATGAATAAAGTAATAGTGTATGGAATTGACTGTGAAAAAGAGAAAAGTCGATGTGTTAAAGCAATATAACCCAATACGATTGAATGTATTAATCAGATCCAGTGCCTCTGATAGGCCTACATACAACAAACAATATACACGATTACTGTTTAGCTATGATATTTCTGCTGTTTAAAAAGGACCGTGGCCTGGTGGTTACGATCATGAGGTTCTGGTTTTGAATCCCAAAGTGTATGTGGTCTATAATTCCACCTATATATGAACAGTGGAAACACAAGTTGACCGGTAGATGAGGAGCTTGGTATGGAGGCTGAGCTGGGTTTTTCCGAAAATGTCAGAGCTCCTGAATTCCAGTCTGAAATTCCAGTATAGTATTTTGAAGGCTATCTGTGGATTCGGGCATTTCAACTTTTGTTCTTGCCATATCCTGTGAAAAGGAAATAAATTTCTATGTTCGTGGGAGCCAACTCTGAAGCCAGACGGGAGAATATTTTCAGAACTGATGAACTGTTATTCTCTCATTTCCTCTCTCATCCAGTACTCTGTGAACTGATATAAAACTAGGACATCTTGGTGCTATGTTTAAACAAAGCAACAACATGAAGAAAAGGTCTACTTTTAAACAAAAAAATAAAGCGAGGTATATCAACCTGCTAACATTTTGGGTACTACGTATGATTCTACGACTTCAGTTCCGTTGCTATAAATAACCTTTATTGAAAACCAAAATCGAGAGAAGACACTTCGGGTATCATGCTTGCCGAGGCTAGCCAAATATCTGACAATCCTTTATAAAGGAACGCTGAACCTTTTTTGTCATGTCGATTATCTAACCAGAAATATTGTAATTATTCAACATTGAGCAGATTCCTATTCATTATGTGTGACTTGAAAAGTTTTGAGAGCAAAGCTGAAACTTAGACAAACCAATATATTTAATGATTTCAATTGCAGAAGCCTTGACAAATATTGCATACCAGACCCAATATAAGGGTATATAGCCATGCACTGTTTGCTAGCACAGGCAACGATTTATAAAAGTTTTATGGGCCTTGGCACACTCCACACTGTGTGATATGACATATTTGACCTCTTCACTTCTGTTATTTACCCAATGGTAGATCAAGTATGAATATATTTCGATTTTGCTCCCGGAACTTATGCTGCAAATGATACAGTGCTAAAATATTTTCAAACGTCCCGATTTAAATTGAATAGACATTGTATTCCTGGATGAATAATGGACAAAATGATTCGGTATTATTTTGAGAATCGTGATATTTCATGTCTTCTCTAAAAGTTATAAATAATGTCACTATCAATTTTCAATATTTTAATAGATTAAGGCGTCGAGCTGGCAGAATCATTACCACACCGTGCAAAATGCTTAACGGTATTTCGTCCGTCTTTACGTTCTAAGATTAAATTCTACTGCGGTCATGTTTGTGTTTCATCTTTCACGGTCGGATAAATGAGTAGTACTGGGTTTGAAGTGATCTACTTATTCCCTCCATCGAAATAAGCTGACCTTGTGCCAAAAACTGAAATCGATATTTCAATACATTCAGTAAGCAAAAGTGTGCAATTCTATATGAAGCATGGCCTCGAATGCATAACATTCAAACTCACGCAGACAAATGAATACCTTATCTAGTCAAACAAATAAATGGTTTATCCAGTAGGCAAATCAATACCTTAACAAGCAGGCGAATCGATGACTTATCCAGTAACCGTTGATGACTTAAAATAGTACCCAAGTTATTGTCCATTCAGGTTTGAAAAAGTCAATACAATTAAAAGATAAATAAATCATTCAAGATTTTAGCAAAATACGAAATAAGACAGATTAAGAGTGCTAAATATGCAAAATGACTAAGTCGATAATTTTGCCCCTATTGTAATTACACCCATGAACATTCACACACATCGACACACAGGTACATATAATTCAAATATATATAGTTCATATACATAAACTTAAAATTTATCTTATCGATTATTTGGCACATCTTGTTCTACTTAAGGCTTTCACACAAATACATACATACATGCATACATACATACATGCATACATACATACATACATACATGCATACATACATACATACATACATGCATCATGCATACATATATGTGCGTGTGTGTGCGTGTGGTATTTGTATGTATATATATATATATACATATACAATACAATACAATATAATACACGCACACACACACACACACACACACACACACACATATATATATATACATACATATATATATATGTATATATACACATACATAT
>NC_068981.1:117987236-117995409 GCF_001194135.2 Octopus bimaculoides | reverse complement strand
GTGTGTGTGTGTGTGTGTACGTAGGTCTGCTTACTATATTTGTGTCTGTGTCGCTTATTTTTTTTTCATTTTTTTACTTATTTATTTCTCTATTTTTTTTTATCCCATTCCGTCTTAGATATGTGTATGTGTGTCTTTTGTGTGCGTGTATATGGATTTATGTATTGCACTCTTTGTATATATATATACATATACATATATATACATATACATATATATACATATGCATATATATATATATATATACATATATATACATATACATATATACAATAAAGGCGTGATGTAGAGATGCTCAATATAGAAGTCATGTGTTAGTGATCAAATGACTTAAAATTAAACTCCGAAGTCCATGCGCAAAGAGTGGCTATAAGAGAAATCTAGGGGACCTGTTTAGGAGAAAGTGATGTAGTTTAGCACGATCAGTCTTGATATATATAAAAATACACTTACGACAAATACACATATAGAAATATAAAGGGATATACATAGCTACAAAACTAAATATATTCTGAAGATAAACTCGTATGTACAAGCATATAGATATTTATGTATACTGATAAATAAATTTACTATTAGATGGAGTATAAGATATACAGAAAACTAAGTGGAGAATGCATGGCTTTTTAACTCGGCAGCTGTTTCTGAATATTTCAACTATTATGCAATTCCCAGCTCTCAGAAACAGTTGTCAAGTTAAGAAAAAAAAACATATATGCTCCCCTTTGTTTTCAGTACCTTTTTAAACTCCATCTACAAATAAATGCGTTTTCTACTGTATATAAATATTTATATGCTTTTACATATGTATTTAGTTTTTGTACATATGTGTGTGTGTGTGTGTGTGTGTGTGTGTGTGTGTCTGCATTTATATATCCCAAGCCCAATCATGTCTATCTGCATCTCTATATACTTATACATATGTGTCGAGCTTTGTACGTGCATCTGCATATAAGTGTTTACTGCAATTGCCACTCAAACGGAAGACTAGAATTATATGTAAACATAAATTGTGTCATACTTTCACACAACTTTGCAGTTTAGTGTGGCCAATACGTTTATTAATGCCTCAAAAACTAAGTTTAACTCAAACAGATAAGTGATTAAAATAGATGCAAGGACAGCCAAGTAATTAAAGCGCTAGTTTGGATTTCATCCCAGTGCGTATAAACTTGAGCGAGTGTGCTTCATCATAGACCTGTATCGACTCTAGTATCTTCATTAAAATTGGTTTCATGGAAGCTATATGAGAAACAGCCGAATGGATTATACCTGTACATCATCAGTGCAGCCTTTCCAAGCTTAAATTCGTGCTGATTAGGCTTGAGAAATATATTAGGGGTATTCGCGTTTGTAGGATATACGTCGATTTAACGAGTAGGTAAAATATTTACCATGAAACTGAATGATCATCGATGAAACCAATAAAGGTCTTATTATAAGTAGGGACACGTTACTAGAATGAACGGCATGTAATTCACTTATGAATACACCATTCAATATTTACCCGACAGGAAATTATAATCTTCTTTGAAAAGAAAAAAAAAAATTGAATCGCATCACACTGATGACGGCTTGTCCTTTTAATGAAAGATCCTACGTCGGTTTCGACGATGAGCTTTCAGTTTCAATTAGTTACCTAATTGTTAATTTTACACATATTCCACAGATCCGTGTATTCTCAAAATAATTGTCGTGTTCAATTAGCATGAAAGTGTGTGACAAGGCTGCACTATGGCATTACAACTACAATCCATATAAGAGGCTTCTAAACAGTTGCTTTCGATTCATTTTCACTAAAAATGCTTGGTATGACACATGGTTATGATAGACTATACTTGCTCAAGATTCCACACACTGGGATAGAAAACAGGACGTCATGATGACAAAACGAGCTACTTCAAAATTTGTCTACAGATGCCTCTCCTTTTTAACCACACATCATGCTACATCTTGTATATAGGGCAGTGATATAAACTAATGTCTACTCTAAAGCAAAGGCTGGTGAGAAAGTTCGAGAAGCTTAGTATAATTCGTATTTAAATACATTTCTAGGCTTCTATTCCAGTAGCAATGTATGTATATACAGGCATGTACACGCATAGATACAATCTCATACATATGGGGACACACACATGCATACACAACAAAATAAATATTCATACATATACATATACACGCACACACACACACACACACACACACACACACACACACACACACACATATATATATATATATATACATACATATATATATATATATATATATACACACACACATATGTATATATATATATATATGAACATAAGATATACATTAAGAGTTGTGCCAAGTAAGCGATACGATAAAGTATATTATTTATCAAACCAAATTAATTATGCTTAAATGTTTGCGGGTGGACGTGGGCGTATGTGTGTGTGTGTGTGTGTGTGTGTGATTCTATATCATCTTAGACGTATTACGTACTTTATCTTATCATTTCTTTGTCACGCCTATCTTGTACTTTTTAATATGGCCTATTTTGAAATAAAATACGCTTCGTCGCTTAATCACATTATCTTTGTTACGCCTGAATAATTAGTAATTGAGGCACTATTTTTAATCCTTAGATGTTGTTGGACAAGACACTAATCTACCTAATTTTCATTTGTGATTTTGAATGCTATGTATATCAGGTCCCACTTCATGCACATAAGTCCAGAGACGGTTGTTTTTATGAAGCATTTGCTCGTATGTGCATTTCATTGGAATCCTCTGAGTACATCTTGATTTATGTATACGCTCACAGAATGGCAGACACACGCGCGCGCGCACAAACGCACACATCTATATATAGGATATTGTATATTACTGCATCTTTTCTTTGCAGAACCGCGTTTATGAGATTACAGTACTGCGTATCTGATAGGTTTCTAGGGATATGTGGTACACTGATTTTCGTAAAGTAATTTAATAACTGTACAGACTAAAGATAATGTCTACAACACTTGGAAGTGGGCGTCCCGCCTATGACATGTGGCACTTTAATTAATCAATGCAAAGCCTACAAGACTACCAACACTGTACACACTGAATGTACCAGCGTGAAAAAAGGAAAAGCCACCGGATAGCAACGGTTGAGAGGCTAGGTCTGCTCTATGAGAATTGATTTGGGACTACACACAAACAACTTAACCGATCACCACAGTCGAGTATGATAATGGCGTCCTTTGCAATCCTCACCCACATGTACTGGAATTGTCTCCATTTCTTTCTTTCTTTCTTTCTTTCTTTCTTTCTTTCTTTCTTTCTTTCTTTCTTTCTAAAGGGTTTTATCTCAGCCACAAAACACCAACACCTCTGCACGTGCATCTAACAATCTTGAAAATATGATATTAAAAACATGTAAGAAACGTTTAAAACATTTTGAATCGCTGTAGTCCAGTAGCCTGAATGAGTAAGGCTTCTATACCAGCAGATTACATGAAAGTTGATCTAATACGTCGCTCACTACTGATGCCAAACCTGGGACTGTATTAGACTGCGAGAGCGATAGTGAATGTTCAATATTCTTTACTGTGAAATTGGTTAATCTCTATCTCAACTATTATTAATTTTTAATCTTTTCCAGGCTTTTAAATTCACGATAACCAATGCAATTGCTTACCATGAGCATCAGATGGGGGAGGTATTTTCTACTGTAGGAAAAACGTCCCCACATACGTCTCGAATTATATCCGACCATCCTTAAAGAAAGAACTAAACATTTGGATAAAGCGACTCTGGTTCTCTGCTCATTGGGAAAAGATGAATTCTTCCCATATTATTTTAGACAGATAAGATTTATGCCGCCTATATTTGATTGCGTGAGTAATTACATATTCTGCCAGAAAAGGATGAAACTTGACGTAGCAATCCTAACCACACCAAGTACTTACCATTATGAAAAGAGCTAAGGGTTTTCTTCTTTTTGTTTCTACTATCGCGAAATTAAAAGCTTCATATTGTTAGAAACAAATATAAGCAAAAAGAGGATTGCACTGTCTGCACTTGAAGTGTATTTATATTATCTTGGGAGACGATCTTTAGCTTAAAAGATTTTTGAAATAAAGTACCTACTTTGATTTCCAGACTACATCCGTGTATTAATTCTAATGTGAAGCTATCTGTGTCTCTATATATATTACACTATTATGGGAGTGCGATTAAAAAAATAGACATATTTAGTCATTATCTGAATCGAAAGCTAACTGCTTGATCGAACTATTTTTTATTGATCCAAATAATTGTTTGAAAAACTGGCAGGTAGCTTTCATTTTCACTGATGGTCATGTAAACAGTCTCCCTTTCTTATAGAAAAGGACTGATTTTGGCTGTCAGATACTCAAAGGACATTAACAAGTATTGCACCGCACAGAGTTGAAGAATTGTGAGGAAAAAGTTATCAGAGAAATACACACAATGTTAAACGCATGATCAGTACTATTTGATAACGAGGACTTTGCTTTGGATGGGGTCATGTCAAATTGAAAAGAAATAAGTTATGCCCCTGAAGGATTCCTGTCGTCTTTGGTGACTCTTTAGTTAGACTATCTGAGCTTTGGCCGATGCTTGATTTTGTATATGGGGACAGTTTTCGTATATGAGATGATGGCTTTGACAGTCTGATCTGGATACCATAGTTCAATATTATATCCAAATACGAGTCATGTGTTTCGCTCTGAGCTTCTGTAATTAAGTGTAAGAGTCAGAGATGATACCGAGCTTCCTTTGCTGAAACCACTTTTGTTCCGTCCAATGACGGGGTCAGTGTGAAGGGAAATTTTATCAAGAAGTACAAAGTTGTAAATTTTGACGCTAGTAGCGAGAGTGTTCCCCCTCTTAAGTACTGAGATTATGAAGAACACTTTTCTGTAAAGTTGTTGGTTTATTTCTATCATACATCTTGTTTAGAAGTCGAACCAATATTCGTGAAGGAGTGGACTCTTTCAGATGATTGAGTGAATGTTATATGTCACATGTGTACCATTGTTCGTCAGTCTTATGAGGAATGGATTGGTTATCATGAGCAGGCTGTCTGTTATTTTGTTGTGAAATACTGAATCGTCATTAAGTCTAGTTTCGCGTAGCTCTTAGTTGCCACGTAGCAATCTAAAGTGCTAAACACATGCATCAAGACGCTGTAGATGGCTTGACAAGCCCCCCTCGGAGCTTCCCAGGCAACATCTCGATTGTTCTCGACGTGGAAGTTACTGAGTTATTCAGTTTTTAAGCGTCTTCTTGTACGTGGAACATGTCAATATTCTTAGTGAAACTTGATTGATGTTTCTTAGCTGCTTGCTTAAAATCTTCTCTAATACATGTTACCCGCCTCGAAGTAGAGGTTACTGTCTTCTTTGAAAGATACTAACTTAATGCGCTGGCTATCTTCTCTTCCTTAAAAACAATTCCAGTGCTATGTTTCGGTTGCCTTGGTTAGAGTCTCATGTAGAGCACTGCAATTCTCATAACCAAACAAATGTAAACTTGCATAAATTAGTAACCTCTGTCACTTTACTCCAGTCGATTTATTTCAACGATGGTCTCAGCTGAAGGAGGTCGATGATTTCAAGTACCCTAGGTCATATATTGCTGACAGTAAGAAAGACATTCTTACATTCAAGGGAGTAGCTTTTGGTGTTTGTAACAGCTACCACAACATCTAGTGATCGCGTATTTCAAACTTAACAGAGCCTACTTCTTTCAGGGCACGTAAAGAAAGCATTATTTTGTATGAAACTAAACCTTGGACTATGATGAAGTATCTTCAAGATCGCATTCATGATACATACACACACTTCTATATATGGTTCAGAAATATCTCATGACGTGAGGAAAACACGAAAGAGAAAATTTATGGCTTCAATTATAAAGAATTTTGAGAAAGAAAAATAGCACTGACCGAAAGAGAAATTTGCCTCAGAGTAGAAGCAAAGCGGCGTGTAGAAATGAGGAATTATTTTCGGTACTGATGAAATATCTTTCACTGCACAAGAATTCATCAAAAGCAAAAAAAAATTTGACATAGTTTCTAAGATATGAAAATTAAACGTATAATGCAAAAGCCAAGCCCTCCTTCTGCATACTACAGCGTGAATAAAATATGATGAGGTATTATTCTAGTAAACTATGTATTAAATAAAGTATTTGATTTCTAGAAACACACCGAATTCGCACAAACACACTCCATTGAAGAAATATATCAGAGGCAAATGAAATTAAATTTATTTCTGAAGTTCAAATTCAAATACCCTCGATTTTCTTTTACTTGTTTTCTTTTTAGTCATGTTCATTGAAATGTTTTTTCGTGATACAGAATGGAGCAGAGAGGACGGACGTTTTGAAAAATCGGACATCAATGTATTTGTATTGAATTGGCATTTGACAAAATCAAGTGTGAAAAACAACATCCATCATATGCTGGCCGTTTTCATTGATGTATTTCCGAAGGCGTTCTTGGAAGTTATCCTCTCCTCTCTGCAGCATTGCTCTGTAGATTTGGGCAACTTCCACGTGAATAGCTTCCTTCAAATCGTTCAATGTACCGTGCTTATGCGTATACACACGGCCTTGAGGTTTCCTCACAAAAATAATCACACATGGACAAAACAGGGGACCGAGGGGGGGGGGGCAACGAATGTCAGTAAACCTGGAAATGAGGCAGTCACCGAAGACAGGGCGAAGAACGCCCGTTGATGCTCTGGCTTTGTAAGCCGTCGCCCCATCCTGCTGAAACCACAGGCATCGAATAGGCATACGTTTTCATCGTAATTCAGGCACAAAGAAGTTGCTTATCATCTCGATGTAGCGTTCGTAGCTCAGATTAACAGCATTTCTATTATTGTCATAAAAAGAGTAAAGACCAATGATGGTAGCTTTTCCAAAAGCACACCAGACCGTCACTTTTGGGCTGTACACTGGTCTTTCGTGCAGTTCTCTCGGACTTTCAAGAGGCCAGCAGCGACAGTTCTGTTGATTCACAATGCCATTGAGATGAAATTCAGCTTCATCACTCATTAACAAATTGAGGTTGTCATTTGACACAAAAATTGCTCCATCTGACGTGCGACCTTGAGCCGCTGTGCTTAGTCGCTGCTTTGACGTCAACTTGGGCGTAGGTTTCGACTTAGGGTCCGATTTAAGCATGATATTCTCCTTTTCCTCTGACGATAAAGGACTAATCCTCATGGAGGATCCCGAAAAATACAGATTATAGATATAAATCGTCTTCACTTTATTATTCGCTAAGAGCCACTCCAAAACTCTGTGTACACATTGATCAAACAGCTCATAAAGTGAAATTCACATTAAGTGAAATTCCTACACACATACACAAGGGTGAAAGTAGGTGCATACTTATCGATATTGTCATAGTTTATTCATGTGTTGAGATTAGGTCTCTCTATATTGGTTAGAAATATAAGACTACAAGCAGAAAGAACTCTCTCTTGCGAGCGCATGCGCACGCACACACACACACACACACACACACACACACGTACATGCACATACACACACATGTGCATACGCACATACACATACACATTCTTTTTATTCTTTAAATGGTTTCTGTCGTAAGACTGCAGCCATGCTGGAGTACCGCCTTCATTTATTTTCGTTCAGTTTTGCGTCGCTTTATGACTTAAAGTTGGTCTATGAGTTTGCAGTTGATTAAGTTCCCTGATTGTATCCTTAAATTTTTGGCTGGTCTCGTGCCGTCGTTACCAGTTTATCCAATGATTCGGTGGAGGTATCTTTCATATTTGTTATCTTTAAGTAGGCGGTTGAACGAATTAGGACATCAGACTGGAATAATCGAGTATTTTTGCCGGGTATGGCATGGATTGAACGGATTGACAAGAACTGGCAAACTGGAGAGCTGCACCAGACCGCAGTCTGGTTTGGCTTGGTTTCTACGACTGAAACCGGTACTAACCGTTACGAAATATTTTTGATCATCAAAATATTTTAGCATTTACTACCTTGTCTTTTCCTTATGTATATATATATATATATATATATAAATATATATATATATATATATAAACACGTATATATATATGTGTGTATGTATATATATATATTTATTTATATGTATATATATGTGTGTATATATACATATATGGAGAGAGAGAGAGAGAGAGAGAGAGAG
>NC_068981.1:117985518-117986764 GCF_001194135.2 Octopus bimaculoides | reverse complement strand
TATATATATAAATATATATATATATATATATAAACACGTATATATATATGTGTGTATGTATATATATATATTTATTTATATGTATATATATGTGTGTATATATACATATATGGAGAGAGAGAGAGAGAGAGAGAGAGAGAGAGAGAGAGAGAGAGAGAGAGAGAGAGAATTTAACAAGTAATGGTGATATTGAGAAAGAGGAAATTATGCCCAGACATGAGTGTCTGCGCCCGCCAAAGATATTGGGCGAGTCATAAATCACATGATACCATTTTTCATTCGGTCTGGATGGATGTTCTGAAGCAGTAATTGTATTCCTTGTCTACATACGATATGTTTATTGGCTCTGTTTCAAGAACATCGTTCGACGTCATCATAATCATCATCATTACCAGCATCATAACGAAGGTAGTGATTAACACCATCATCATCGTGAGCTCTATCAACACAACCACCACATCCACGCCACCAAGAAAAACAGCAACAAAGCTTCTGCCATCACCAGCGCCAGCACCACAAGCACCACCTGCACCGTTATCATCATCTTCGTCATCGTCGTCGTCGTCGACATGAACAGAGGTTCGAGTAGCAGGAGTAGCAGCAACAGCACTCTCCTCGTCTTTCTGGATGATGATGATGCTGATGACGAAGACGATGATTATGATGATAACGATGATGATGACAATGATTATAATGAAGATGTTGATGATCATCATCTTCGTCATCATCCTCCTCATCATCATCACTATTATCATCATAATCGTCATCATCATCATCATCATCATCATCATCATCATCATCATCATCATCATCATCATCATCACAACCATGATCATCAACTATACATGATATCATCACCATTATCACCCAGCCCACCTTAACCCCGTCGCCACAACTCCACCAAAACACGATCAACATGATCGTCATTACTCTCAACACACAAACCAGAAGAATCATTTTATGGAAACACAAATATAGATACAAAGCAACATGTAAATGAAGAAGAAAATTTACAGTAGACATAAGTCTTTCTCACACCAGATCTTTTAGCGCACTTTATAACAACTTCTTTTTAGTGTGGGAGGCGGCATTTATAGACAGTAGAGTGTGTCTATATGTATGTTTGTATTATGTATTTACGTTCGCATGTATGTTTAAATATATATACATACATACATACATACATACATACATACATATATATATATATATATATATATGTATATATATATTTATATATATATAT
>NC_068981.1:117984062-117985333 GCF_001194135.2 Octopus bimaculoides | reverse complement strand
TATATAAAATATATAGTTTTAGGGAAAATAACTAAGTTTCAAGAACTCATCGATGAAAATCCACTATCACATATAGAAAAATTAATAATTAAAAGCACAATAAATGAGTATAATATAATTGAGTTTTTACCTGTAATTTTGGATTTTGTCCCTAATATTATAATATATATATATATATATATAAATTTATCTATCTACCAATCTATATATTGGTCAAGCACATTTAGAGCTTGGCCCAACAAAATGTTGGGTCAAGCTCAAACGAACCTTGATTGTAATTCCGTAACCTCGCCGAACATTAAAAATATCGATTTTTAAATTTTTTAAAGTTTCCATTAACTTTCTTCAACTTGGTTTAAATTGCATATGCTTCATGTAGAAATATCCATTGTACTATAAACCTTTATTGTCATATAAGTTTTATAGCATGATAATTAATAATTATAATAATAATAATAATCATAAAATCTTTTTAAAATTATTTACTCAAGAATCTCTTCATATTCACATTTCGCTCGGATTTCGATTTTACTCTTATTTATCCTCTCCCATTCATCTTTCTATGCTTTTTTTTTTACCCTCTCCCATCTTTCTATCATTCAACTCCTCTCTATATATCTATCTTACTATCTGTCTCTCTGTCTGTGTGTCTCTCTTTCTCTAACTTTACCTCTGTCTCTTCTGCTTGGTTTTCTTGGATCTTTCTGATTCGACGGGCGCCACTTTTTATTTATGTTTTATTTAGTGTGTTTTCTTCCGAAACACTTTCAAACTTCGTATACCTGTATATTTTGTGTTATAGAACAGATAAAAAATGTTTGTTTTCGAAGTTATTTCATGTAAAGAATTGTCGTATTTCGGTAATTTCAACGAATCACTGACGTCTATTGAGGTGAAAACAATTACTGCTTTGAATTGTGAACACCACACGTTGTGCGGTGTAATGGATCTTTTCCCTTGAATAAATTTAGTGCCGTTGTTTGTTAACAACAACTATCGGCGGTACTGTTATTTATGACATCGTTCGTGTGGGTATTTTTGCCATAACCTAACTTATAAACGAACTTATCAAGTAGCGTGAAAAAAACCTCTAAGCGTGTGGCATTATTGTATAGTAATGCACTTATATAAATTAAATTATATATATTTATGGAGAAAAAAATGATGTTTTTTTTCCTTATGATGTTTTTTCACGCTAACTACTTGATAAATTCTTATAAAGATTTTATCCTAACATTATATATATATATATATATACATATACATACATA
>NC_068981.1:117981462-117983603 GCF_001194135.2 Octopus bimaculoides | reverse complement strand
GAAGAAGAAGAAGAAGAAGAAGAAGAAGAAGAAGAAGAAGAAGAAGAAGAAGAAGAAGAAGAAGAAGAAGAAGAAGAAGAAGAAGAAGAAGAAGAAGAATGCTCTGGTACACTGTACTACTGCTGCTGATTATGATGTTGCTGTTCCTGTTGTTGATATTGCTGTTGTTATTTTTGTTCTTGTTTATGATCATGATGGTGATGATGATAAGGGCGTCGTTGACGACTATGGCGATGCCGTTTGCTGTGATAATGATGTTGGTAATGATTGCAATGAATAGGATATCAGCGCCTAATTAATATTTTATGCTTTCTTTATTCATCTATTAACTTCATCTGACGTACAGTTTGTTCATGTTAGAGTAATAGATGTCTTGTAAACATTATCTGAAGGGAAAGCTGTGTTCGAGTAGAGGTTGAGAAGGTTTGATGGGTAGATGAAGTATATTATTTAGAAACACTTAATAATGATTTCTGACATAGGTACTATGCCGCTACTTTATAGGCTGAGAAGTGTTTTCGAGGATATTGACCCTAGCTATAACTTACTTGTCTGCTACATGTACTTATTAAGCCAACTTGATCTGTGAATGTTTTGACCTTAGATCGCAAGCTATTGTAACCAAAAGTTACCAAGGAGGTTTTTTTTGTTGTTTCCGACGCCCAACGAATCAATTACAAACAACATCTATGCACCAAAGCTTATAATTTTCAGGAAGAGACCCTGTGAGATATCTGACAACAGGTTGCTGAACGCTTTTGCGAATCAACCAGGGCAAGTAAGAACGGGAGTTCTGAAAAGTGTAAATATATGTAACATACAGAAAATTGCACTACTGGGTACTGCACACATTCTACGCAAAACACTTTCAATACAGTAAACATAAAAGCACCACAGCAAACCACAGCACATACCCAAGGCGCACAGAGCTGCGCTCGGTAGTGAAGTGAAAGCACGTTATAAAAATAAAACTACTGAACAATAATAATAATAATAATAATGATAATAATAATAATAATAATAATAATAATAATAATAATAATAATGGCCGAAGTTCAAAAGATAGTGCTCATGGGAACTACCCATATCCTACGTAAAATACTGTCTATGTGATCTCAAATTTTAAAACAAACATATAATTTTCTTATGGTTTCTTAAACATTCTCTAGAACAACGCTATGAACAAATCCAAATATATGGTACCCTAGGCATAACACCTACATGAACTTCTAACTTGTTGTCTCTTGAGGTCTCTGGGTGAGACTTGGATCCAACTTGTACAAATGCAAAGCAAAAGTTAAACATAAAATAATAATAATAATAATAATAATAATAATAATAATAATAATAATAATAATAATAATAATAATAATAACGACAACAACAACAACAACAACAACTTCTCGTTGAATGGCTACCCAGAGAGCCATGAACTGCTAACAAAACGTTCTCAACAATCTAGTTTGATTCCCTGTTGCCTAGTTAATGATGATACATTTCTATTTCCAAAAGTTGAAGGAACAAAGATGAAGGAACAAAGTACAACCACAAATGTATGGACCCATAACCTGCTTAACAACAATGTGTAAAATACTAACGTCTATCTTGATTGAATACACCAATAGTTTTTTTTATAGAAAGTAGCATCTTCCCAAACGTGGAAACTCAAGGAAACTGTGGAACCTCAAGGCTAAATAAATACTTGTTGTCATAGGTGCCCTAGGAATGATAGCAAAAGAAGCTGGTTGCTACCTATCTCAGATACCTGGAAATCCCAAAATGGCAGAAATTCAAAAAATAGTGCTCATAGGAATTGCCCATATTCTACTTAAATTACTGTCTGTGTAATCTCAAATTTTAAAACAAACTTATAATGTTTTTATGCTTTCTTAAACATTCTCTAGAACAATACTTTCTGCAAAACCAAATGTATATCTACCTAGTCATAACACCAACTTGACGCGATTATAGGGTTTTATTAGTTTTGTCTTGCCTACGGCCTGTCCCCCAAACAGAAAGGTTTTCGTGAAACCCGGGTCCGTTCGTGCTACAGATTATGATGGGAGGGGTAACTTCCCTTGGCAAACAGGACACAGTAGTGTGTCGATAAGCCAGCTGGAGGAGATGTCCTCCTGGGGCTA
>NC_068981.1:117980968-117981452 GCF_001194135.2 Octopus bimaculoides | reverse complement strand
TATATATATATATATATATATATATGAGTATATATATACGTATATACAGATATATGTATATATTATATATATACGTATAACATGCATATATATATATATCATTGTATATATTTTATATATCACTGAATATGTATGTACATATACATACATATATACATATACATATGTACAGGCACAAATATATGTATAACCTATTTCAGATTAGCGAGGTGATGGTGGTTGCTTCGGTTACAAGAGAAGTGTGTAGTTTATCTGCTGTTTGTAGGCCACCTTGTAACTTGATATTCGCTCTCGTGTCTGGCCAACAAATCAAATTAGTCCAAAAGAGACTGTTATAATGGCAATCTCAGGTACATATGAGTTCGCACTACCACTTATCTATCAGATCATAAATAAACATGTACACAGAAAACGCACTCACTCACGCACACACGCTTGTGTGTGTATATACATATATATATATATATATATATATATATATATA
>NC_068981.1:117980751-117980958 GCF_001194135.2 Octopus bimaculoides | reverse complement strand
ATATATATATATATATATATATATATATATATATATATACACCCACCGATGCATACATACATACATATGTAAACACATGTATGTATATACACGTTCTTACATATACCTCTATATAAATATGTTTGTTTGTATATTCGTGTATGTGTGTATATATACGTTGCTATCTATCTCTCTGTGTGTATATTTACATATATATATATATATATA
>NC_068981.1:117969871-117980672 GCF_001194135.2 Octopus bimaculoides | reverse complement strand
TGTGTGTGTGTGTGTGTGTGTGTGTGTGTGTGTGTGTGTGTGTGTATGAGCGCTTTGTAGTTCACTTGGAGCATTGTGATATCGAAGAATATGAAAAGAGAGAAAATAGACATCTTCTGACCGTGCGGAAACTTTAATAAAACCTCTGATATATTTCGGGATCAAAGTTCCATCTTCAGAGGAAAAGAACAGTCTAAGAAAAGTGCTGTTATGTAGGATCCGTTAATCCATGCAAACTTTACAGCGTTTGTGTAACAGCAGCAATCGCTCTCCAAACGTTGGTGTAATCGACATGGTTCTCAACCGGAGTTCACATAGCTACGGAGAGTTCATATAAGTGTTTTGGGGGTCCATAATATTATATCAACATACTATTGCGGGTCCCCAGTTTAGTATTTAGTAACGTGGATCCCTAAAAATCTTGGAACTTCAAGGGCCATATGCAAACCGGTTGAGAAGCATTGGCTTACATAATGTGTGGGACGTCGATTACACCTGCGTTTGGGGAGCGACTGCTATTGTAACATAAGAGCTGGAGAGCTTGAATCTCTCTCTGTACATATATATGTGTGTGTGTGTGAGGGTGTGCGTGTGTGTGTGCGTGTTTGTGTGTGTTTGCGTGCGTATGTGTGTGTGTGAATCTGTGTGTGTGTGTGTGTATGTGTGTGTGTGTGTTTATGTATACATATGTGTATAAATGCAGAGACATGATATATATGGGGCACTCTAATGATTGAAACAAAAGAATAAAAGAATAAAATTTTAACATATATACATACATATACTAAAATATATTTTTAACGGTTTACACTGTCAGATTTTACAATTTTATTTATTCCTTTAATTCTGTTAAAATGTACAAGGAACCTTCGACCAAATTTGTAAAGTTTATCGGTAAATCGGGAATCCACGAAGATTATAAAGAAAAGTGTCCAAAATTATTTTAAAACTATAAGTATAGTTAGGTATTTATGTGCTTTGCTTCGGTCTTTTTTGGCAGAGCAACATCTTTTATATCTCTAGAGACCTGCGTGTTGAGTAAAAGTCCCTGCTGTAGTGAAGGCATTTTGTACCATTCTTGTTGTAGTGCACTGTCTGTATCTGGTTTGCTTTCTTTCATCAGTAAATCTCAATTTCACCTTTTGTGTTTTGAAAACCTTACCTAGTTCTCGTTTCCAGCGCGAGCGATTACAATAATTTCCTCTCACCTGTCATCGTTTGTGTAATGATCTTTTATGCTTCCGTTGCTGATATCATTGACGCGATTATAGGGTTTTATTAGTTTTGTCTTGCCTACGGCCTGTCCCCCAAACAGAAAGGTTTTCGTGATGCTCTCATATCACATGCGATTTACGAGGCTTAACTTGCCGAGGCATGTTTAAGTAAGATATGCAGCTAGGTATCTGTGTGCCAAGATCTTATTGCTACTGACTACGTCACACAACTTGCTGTTTAAAATCCAGCTCAAGCTTCATGCATAAAAGGTATTACGACGCCATGTACTCTTCTCCCAGACTCTCTTTACCAGCCTAGCTGAGTGTACTCTTCGAAAGTATCTGTGGATCTCAGACTCTACAAAGATATTGTCCGTGATGAGTGAACTGAGGTCCTGTAACTCATGAACAGCCCTTAACTCGCAGGGTTCAGCATTTTAGACTTCTTCAGAGTGATGATCAAGTCAGATTCTTGAGAGGCTCTTGAAAGACTTTCCAGGGGTTATTGCAGTTGTTTCTTCGAGTTTGAAGTGCTACATCATTTGCAAAGAACCTATCTCTGGATTAGTTCTTCTTGTTTGGTGTTTAAATATATTGATGAAGAGATGAGTATTTTTGTAGTTATATTATGTCCTGATTTACATGCATGATGTGAGCGTTCTATAAGTATAATCTTGATGCAAGTTCCGCTGTTAGTGAAACCTCATTTTTGATTATTGGTGTTGTATTTGTAGTGGGTGCTGGTCATCAATTTCCTTCAATGACTTTGGTTGTCTTTTTGTTTTTTGATCGGTTTGTGTATTTCGACTGTTTTTTTTTTTCATTTATTTACATCAGGGGTTTGCTAAAAAGAAACGGAATGGTCTGATGTTATATTTCTTGGATTTCGTGTTGTGATGTAATGTAAAATACTTATTTGAATTGCCTTTTGCCGTTCTTAATTATTAATTATAAATTACTTTGGCACGTTCTATTTAGTCATCAGTTAATATGTTAGTAGTGGTAAGGTTATTGTCTTTCAAGTAATAGTTTTTCACTTGTATTTGATATTGAGTTAAAAAATTCAAAACGATAGCACACATCCTTTTTAATAGATTAAATGGTATACTTATTTTGGTATTTTGGGATGGCAGGAAGTAAATGGCGAGTATTGTTTAGAGTTCGATGGTTTGTAGTGGATATAGATTTAGATGTTTCTGTCTGCTTTGCGTATTAAATTATCTCTTAAAAGTATTTGATTTTGTATTTTCAGTGTGACCTGTATATTATTGCATATTGTATTAATTAAAACCTTGAAGTCGTGAAGTTTGTCAAGATCTTGGATCCACAGAATGAAGTCGTTAATCCAATCAACGTTTCCACTTTTATAAGACATATTTGTGGAAGTTGGTGTTGCATGCTAGTCGACATTGTTAATCTATTTCAACTTCTAGGCATGCCGTATACAAAGTAACGTACGTTGGGGCACGAAACAAGTACATTGGAGTTCTAAGTACTTGTTAGTAAATCCTTATGTTGAAGAAGTAATTTTCTGAATGAATTACATTCCTTCAGTAGTTAATCAGTTTTTCGTATTCGGTCCAGAATTTCATTGGGAAATTATTTATGCAAAAATGCTATGGCTTCTAGTAAATAGTTTTGCGGGATAGCAGGTTTACTACATCAGATGATACATTGATAGTATTTTTTATTCACTTTTTCGGGTGATGGCTTTACAAATAAAATTTCATCTTTATAAAACTTGCTATGAATTTTAGAGTGGGGTTTTAGCAATATCTCTACAAAGTTGTTGTGTGTGTGCATTTTATAAGCTGGACCAACTACAATTGTTCGTAATTTAAGTTTCCTAGGATGCAGTGTATTCATATATATGAAGTTGATTCGTTACAATCGTCGTATATAGTTTTTGTGTAGTGATTTTGGTGGGTCCTTGTATATAGGATTAGAATTTTGAATTTGAAATTAAGGAAATTAAAAGGGAAAGATGCATGGTTTCACATATTTAATTTTATTTTCTTTGCTTATTACAAAGTTCCTGATATCACTACATTTATTTGAATCTTTTTAGAAATCTCCAGTATTAATTAACTAACCAATAAATTAAAACATTTTATGAAGCGAGCTGATGTTTCTTATAGGTGGAAAATAATTACAGACTTAAAAAGATTAATGAATGTTTGTTTTTTTCTTTTCTTTCACTTCTCTCTTTTTTTTAAAGCGTCGGTAGTTTAGCAATCGAGAGAAAAGTGAAAGTTTTAAGTGCCTACATACAAGGTAACGGGGAATTTTGGTTTGTGAAAACCTCCTTCGTCACAATTTCTCAACATCTACCATACTTTCTGTAGAAATCATGTCCATTCTTAAGGTTAGATTGTGGTTGTTTAGTTTGAGATTAATTTTTGGCTATAATGCCTCTCCGTTTCGATAAGTTGGGGCCCTCAATTCTAAAATATACTCTCTATTGTGGAAGATGGGATTTTGATTCTTTTAGTGAAATGTTTTTGTGAAATGTCTAAATATTCTAGAATTAGCATCATCTTTATCATAGCTTTTGCATTAAAAGTTTGATTCCCTAGCACTTCTTTTATCAACTGTGGTTAAGTGTTGTAGATTTTTGGTTTCTTTAATTATAAGACATCTGCATAATATTCTTTTTAAATTCGCATTCATAATTACTGAGCCAATAAATACCTTCTCCACTGTCTCTGAAAACTTGTTGCTTTTCTCTCTTCAAAGTTTAATAATTTTCTCAAACTGTGAGACTTTGGAATTTTCACCTCAATTTGTTTCTTTTCTCATGCGAGCTGGACTATGAAGAAAAGGAAGGTTTAAAATTCACTCGGAGTATTTAAGGAGATGTATATACATTAATTTAACTGGTTCCATCATTTAGTGATTCTAAAACGTATTTGTCACGACTCTCAGTAGAGTTTGAAACATTGCGATTTAATGTGGAGAGATTGTAGTCCATATGTTCATCAGTTGAAATGCAGTCAACTCAGTTGAGGTCAGAATTTCGTATGACTGTATGAGATTTATCAAACGAATAGACTCACAAGAAAACTGTCGTATTGATTTTGCTCACTGATACGGAAGTATGTGTTAGTAGCTGTCCTCATTTCTCCAGACAGTCAAACTGTATGTTCCTTAATTATTCGAATTCGTGCGTCTTAAGATTATCTCTCTTTCTCAATTTGATTTGGTTGCAATTGGCACGTGACATTTGTTTATTCTATTATCGAAAGGAAAATAATTTCAATAAATTAGCAATAAATTTTGCAGAGTATTTCATATGCCTTTACTGGAATTAATTATCCTTATTCATACCACTGGCGACTCTGAGTTTTTCTCTTACCTTATGTTATACACACACACGCACACACACGTACGCACACCAACACATACAGAAACATATACGCAGTTATCCGAGTGTGAAGACTTAAATGTGCGTATGTATACAAAAGATGTATACGTCTTAGCTTGGAGTGGCTACGTACATGTTGTCCAGTATCAAAATATTAAAAGTCTAACCTAAGCTAAACACAGTTTTTCTTTATTTAACCAGTCCGGTGCTGCATACACAGACGCAGATACACCCCCACCATATACACACACGAACACAACAAACACACTCATCCCTCACACACACAACGCACACACGCACACAACACACTCATTCATCCACACACACTGACGTATAGGTATATAAGTGTATATGTGTATATATATATATATATATGCATACACATACACATATATAAGGATAGAGAAATAGGCATAGAATATATATATATATACATATATATATATATATATGTACATATATATACATAGATGTATGTATGTGTATATATATATATATATATATATATATATATATATATATATATATATATATATATATATATGTATGTATGTATGTATGTATGTATATATGTATGTACATATATTGGTATATATGCATTCATATATAAAAATACACACACAAACATGCATGTGTGTATGGGAATAGTGGCAGTATTTATTTTATTTTATTTTTCTATTTTTTACTGTCTTGATACAATGTTACCTGGTACGTTTCTGAGAAATGTCTGAAAGCAGCACCTCTAACCAATACCATTTGAAATGTTTGCCTGCTCCTCCAGAAAGTTGATTAAAAGAAATAAAGGTAAGAAAAACACTCACTAAAACCAAATAAGAACACACAAAAGAAACCGACGAACAAATGAAAGAAAAACAAGCTAGAACCTAGACTTTAGTGAAGGTTGAGAAGTGCTCAGGTGATTGTAACTTCACATTCTCTTTACTTATATTTACCTAGTTCTATTTTGTCTAGTTTATCTATGTCTATTATACATTTAGTTTCTCTTGTTTCTTTTTAATTTCTTAACGTGTATTTATTTATTTATTTTGTGTATATGTGCGCGCGTTTTTTTTTCTGGTGTAGACATCATTATGCTATTGTTTATTTCTTATGCTTTTTTGCTCTCCATTATATTGCTTTAATTTTTCTTTGCCGATCTTTCTCCAACTTTCAAGAATACTTTCTACTCAGTATTATTATGTTTTTCCCTTTTCTCTATACATCTTTCAGTTCATTTTTTAAAATCTCTCAGTGGGTGACTTGTAGTTATTTTTTTCGCACACACACACACACACACACACACACACACACACACACACACACACACACACACACACACACATACACACACACACACACACACACACACACACGCACATTCTGTCTCCCACTCACTTTCTCTCTCTCTCTGTCTTCCTCACACACACATACACACACACAAAGCGCACACAAACACTTTGTTGTCGCCGGTGTTGTTTAATTTTTCCTTTGTAAGTTGTTTTTTT
Organism: Octopus bimaculoides; assembly: GCF_001194135.2. Lineage (NCBI taxonomy): Eukaryota > Metazoa > Mollusca > Cephalopoda > Octopoda > Octopodidae > Octopus > Octopus bimaculoides. Next base: position 117,974,589 of record NC_068981.1, on the reverse strand, counting down.
TTAAAGGGGAGATTGATACTGAAGGAAGATGGTGGTTTCCTTTTTCATTGTTAGTTGCTGTTCTAGCTGTTAAGGGCCTTGAAGTATTAGAAAAGCTGATAACATTGGTTTATCCTTGTACTGTTCTACAATCCTATCCCTATATTTGTTATTAGTATTCTTGTAGTTTTCTTTTATATTTGTTCGTATTTGCAAATGTTATTCTTGTTGACGTAGCTGTAGTTCTTGCAGTAGTTTTTGTTGTTTTTTTTTGTCAGTGACGGTGGTGTCCCTTTTCATTGACAATTTTTATTCTTCTTAAGTTTCTTAGTGTTGGTGGAGTTGATGGACGCTGTTGTCTTTGTGCTGGTGTCACTCTTTTCAAAAAGAAAAAAAAATCTAAAATAAACGGTGAAGCTATGGGTGGTAAAATTTTGCTTAAATTTAGTTCGTGCGGGTGGTGACATGGTGGTGATTGTATCACTTCTAGTGTTGTAGGTCCGTGGGTTGGCTGGCAGATTGGGTATTTGATGGGTTGTTGGGTTGGTCAGACTTTGTGCGGAATATATATTTTTTTCTTTTTCATATAGTTTAGTTATAGTTTACATGCGGTTTCCTTTTCTTTCGGTTTCTCATCTATCAGTATATATTAAAAATTTGAAACTGAAAATTCATTCTCAACCTATTTATTTGCTTTAAATAATGATGATGACGATGATGATGCTGATGCTGATGATGATGATGATGATGATGATGATGATGATGATGATGAAGACTGTATCTTAGCTGCTCAAGATCAGAGCTTATTAACCCGGAACTACCAAGCCAAAGTGAATAAAAATAGAATAGGCCCAAAGTGCCAGAACTGCAACGATGAGATTGAAATAGTGGACCAGCAAATCTCTGAGTGTAAGGTTTTAGCAGCAACAGAGTATAAATCAAGACATCAGACAGTTGGCTAATATCTACATTAGATAAGATGTCGTCATTATAAAATCAAAACTGCTGACAAATGGTATAAGCACCACCCAGATGCTGTAACCGAGGGAGAAAATGTGACGGTTCTTTGGGATTTCCAGTACACACAGGCCGGACCATCAGAGCTAATAAACTATATGTTATTGTGAAAGACCAAAACAATAAAATCTGTTTATTGGTTTACATGAGCATGCTTTGTGATCATAATATCTCGGTAAAAGATTTGATAAGCTAAGACAATATAAAGATTTGCTGACTGAATTCGAAAAAATGTGGCATCTCAAGACTGTTACAATATCAGTGATAGTAGGAGCACTTGGAATGATTAATTAAAAACGAACTAAAAATTATTTGAGGATGATCTCTGGCTTACAGTCCACGCAGGAAATGCCAAAGAATGTTTTAAGTGGACCGTCTCACGTATTGAGAAGAGCATTGTCGCTGTTAATTTTCTTTCCTTTTTCCATTTTATGTTTTTGTTTTCTTTTTTCCTTCTTTTCTTTTTCCCTCTCTCTTTCTTCCCCATTCTTTCTGCCATATGACTTTGTAAATGAACAATCTGGTGTGCTTATTTTAATGGTCTACCAATGTATGCATTGACTTTCTTTTCCTTAGGTGTTGGGAAGACACTCGGCCAAAAAATGGAAACATGATTCAAAGAAGAGAATGAGAATAATTATAACAATAATAATAATGGTTTGCACTGCGATTTGTTCATGTAAGGATGTCAGCTTCTTCAGCGAAAAGCCCTATACGCCATCTGGTCCAGAAGCTTGCCAATTAGAAATTTTGGAGGCTTGCATGCAGACTATTATAGCTGTTATTCCATAATCACTTTGTTTTATTCTCCCTGAATTCCTTCAGTCATTCAACATGTGTATATGTTTACAGAAAGACCGACGGCTAGCTGGAAAACAGTTAATTTCCTGCGGGGAACAGTTAGGATCTGTTAACATACGAAGATGTATATTTCAGAGAGACAGCTTATCACCACATCTATTTGTCATTTGCATGGTTCCCCAGAAATGTGAAAACGTGATATGTGCTATACGGTATTAAGATTAACCATCTGTTATTCATGCATGATTTAAAGTTATTTGCGAAAAATGTGGACCAAGTTGGCAGTTTAACACATCTAGTATAAACCTGATTATGAGATTGGGGGGGGGGGGGGGGGTATTTGCGATAAAAAAAATCTGTTGCGCTAGCCCGAAACGTGGAAAACTAACAAAGAGTAGAGAGGTTAAGCTTGCATATGGACAGATTACCAAAGAAGTGGGAGAAAAAGGAGAAAAGAATTTGGGAATGATAGATTTAGATAAGATCAAAGAGACAAAAATGAAGATATTCAAAAAGAATATCTCGGGCGGGTGAGATTTGTAACGTCGTCTAAAGTGAATGGAAGGAATATAATCAAGAAAACGATGCTTTGGCAGGAGATATTAAATGGAGGAAAGATGAACTAAAACGTATTCATAGAAAAACTAGGAAATTGATGGCATGGCAGTGCTTAAAGAATTCCATTCAAGGAGTGATGCTGCAAGACTTTATGCTGGAGGAAAGAAATGAGATCGAGGACAAGTTGAGAAGATTGTGTCAAAAGTAAACAAACAACCTAGCTTGGTACCTTAAAAATGTCAAGTGTAACATCATGTCAAATATAAGAGGCCTAAACACATTGGGATATACTTATAAAGCAACACCCAATGAAGAGAGTGAAAAGGACGAACTTATGCACGGGCGGTATTCTAGAGAGAAAGTAGGCATTGACTGGAATAAGAATTGGTCGTGGTTTAGAAATGATGATCTGAAAGAATGCACAGAAGCTCTGGTGTGCAGCGCTCAAGAACAGGCTCTCTGAACTAACTACGTTAAACATCATGTTGACAAAACGAAAGAACCGCCATTATGTACAATCAGTGGAACAAAAGGTGAAACGATTAGCCATCTTGTAAGCAAATGTGATAAGTTTGCACAGCGAGGACAAAAGACATGATAATGTTGTCAGATATATCCACTGGATATGTAAGAAATGTGAGTTTGCCGAGCAGCTAGATAATTAGATCAGGATCCAGGAAATGTATTAGAAAATGAGAAATTTAAACTTTTGTTGGACTTCACCATTCAATGTGATAGAATGATTGAAGAAAGAATGACAAGCATTGTAGTTGCCAGGAAATGAAAAGAGGCCCAAATTATTGATATCTCTATCCTAGGAGATAGTAGATACAGAGATATAAAGCATGAAAAGTTGGCGAACAACGAGCCACTGAAATAAGATGTTTGAAAATCGGGGGGCGGGGATGAAGAACATTTTAGTGATTCCAGTGCTGATTGGAGCATTTGGATGCATATCGGACAATTTCAAAGACTGTTTAAATAAAATCAGAATTGATGCGGGGTGACAAGTCTTTCTGAAGACTGCACTTCTCGGAACAAAAAGGATTTGAAGGAAAATCTTGTCTATATAAAGCACACGTGAGCAAGCAGTAAGGGACCTTTGTCAGCTTGTTGACTGATTTCTAACTGAAATGTTCGGAACATTTAAATCTAAGTGCTTGAGATTTCCAAAATGAAGCCTAATAATATTTTCTTTATTAATCACAAAGGGATGGGAAAATCATTGGAGACAAGGCAGGACGGAATAGTGAGGTATTACATAAAATCAAGTAAAAAGTAAAATAACAGAAACAAAGCATGGACATATTCAAAAAGGAACAATTCCCCAGTGTGGAAAGACCTTGAAGTACTACTCGTTTAACCTCTACAAAACCACATTTATCCTGACCAGTTGTCTTTCTCTAATCGCCGAAGCATGCTCAGAGTAGGCCTGTTCATTCTGACTACGATCGCCATCCATCCACTTTTCAACAAATATGCTGGGAAGCAGCACTTCTCTCTCCACCCTCAGTTTACTCTTCAAGTGGAATTTAAAAATGTTGATGAAGCATTGTCCAAAAAGGGCAGGTATCTGTCTTTAGCACTTTCAATCCCATCCACTGTTCAACCTCTTACACCAAAGCTATAACCACGGCAAATATAATAATCTTTATATATTTGAAGCACAAAGACCCATCACCAGAAGTAAACAGTCAATGAAATGTCGGTTTATATCGAGAAGTCCCTACAGGTTTATGTTTTGTTTATAACAGTTATCTCAATTTTCCATCTTTCCTGGTTAGTGGATATTAACATACGTTTCATTAATGCTTTTAATTATTGAGAGAAGCAGTTTGCAAAAACATGAGTAGTTAAATTAATTTCAGTCTATCTATAGAATAAGCATAAACAGTACTTCGAAAAAAATTATTATGCAGTGAAATAAAAACTATGTACACGTTGAATGTACATAGCGACTTAATACGTAATTACTTCGTCTAAAATTATTGATTAGCCGATGATCTGACATTGCGGCAGTCCATGTCCTCGTTTTAATCTAACTTTTTTATGCTCTAATTACGTATTACAGTATAGTAAAGAGTATTACGTATTACAGTATAGTACAACAGATTTAACGAATAGTTCTTAGAGTTTGCATTAGTAAATTCAATTTCTCCACCGGAAAAATAAACTGATTATGAATACTGACATAAATTCATAATTGTACCCTAATGTAACAAGTAACGGCTCTTCCTCACAATGTTAATTGTTATGTTCATTGAGGCGGTGATCACCACTTTATGAATTCGTGCAAAGTATATCATAAGAAAAGCGAATTACACCTCGAGTGATTTGATGGAATTCCTATTTATACTTCTAAC
>NC_068981.1:117969364-117969790 GCF_001194135.2 Octopus bimaculoides | reverse complement strand
AGACACACACACACACACACACAAACACATACACACACATTTAATATATATACCAGTTTAAGCACATAAATGTGAAACGAGGTGATAAAAAATAGTACTCGAGTACCGGATATGTTTTATTAATATGCTGTATTCTCAAATAAAACTGTCCGACGAACGGGAACGTCAAACTCTGAGTAACACTATTTGTGATGTCTTTGCAACTTTATTATTAAAACATACATACAAACATACATACATATATATATATGTATGTATATATGTATATATGTATATATGTATATATATAGATATATGTATACGTATATGTATATATATATATATATATATATATATATATACACGTATACATGTATCTATCTACATATATATATACATACATGCATACATAATATGTATATATATGTATATATATATATATATATA
>NC_068981.1:117958315-117965422 GCF_001194135.2 Octopus bimaculoides | reverse complement strand
TATATATATATATATATATATATATATATCATCTTAAAATAATCAAAAACAGCAATATTGTAAATTCAGCTAACCAGTGTTTTCTGATTGAAATTGTAGTTCATTTTTTCCATTTTTCAAGCTCAAAAGAAAGACCGTTTGTCAATTGAGCAGAAAACGTTTCGGCAACAGATGCCTTCTAAAGAAGATGACAAGAAGAATAACACAAGGGAGATGACAAAAGTTAGAATAATTTGATGTCAAGCAGATGTAGACCAGGTGTTAACGGTTTACTAACTGTCCAGTGGCCAACGTTTAAATTCCGACAAGATATATTTCTTGAAATGCGGATATACAGTGAAAACTTTTGTCCCCGATTTATGTGTTCGCTGGAGGTTATCAAGTTTTTCAAGTGTTACAGTTTCTCAAGAGAACTCACTGAACATTTTTAGACCTGTTAATATAGGGTCTGGATTGAGAGCGGATTTTCTGTTTGGTGTCTAAACTGATCCCTTCGTCTTTAAGTTGCCAGATTAAAGCCGAAAAGGTAGTTGAATGTCTCTTTATCACAGTACCTAAAATTCGAAAGATAGTTGTTATACCTAGATTTAAATTTCCCTTCTACGGCTTCGATATAACGTTTGATATCTGTTCAATCATATTCGTATTTCGCCAAACCTGTACTTCATAAAGATCGGAAGATATATCGGACTTCTGTCTAAGAGAACGTTTATATTTGCCTGAGTCGTCCGTTGTTTATTGATATATGACTTAATATTATCTCTTAAATGATTTAACATTATGATTGAAAAACTTGAGAACCTCCAACGAATACATAAATTCGGGGAAAGAGTTTTTTTCTGTCTGTATTTTAGAAAAACATCTTGTCGGAATTTAAAAGTAGACAATCAGACACGTAGTAAACCATAAACATTTGGCTTACGTCTGCTTGATATCGAATTATTGTAAATTCAGTTATCGCTCTTGTGTTTTCGTTTTGTCTTCTTCTTTACAAGCCTCTCTTGTTTAAACGTTATCTACTCGAAAGACAACTAACAAACGGTTGTGTGTTCAGCTTGATAAATGTCGGATTAGTTATCGTTTCCACCGGGAAACCCTGAATAGCTGTATTTACAAGATTTGTGCTTTTTTATTTTAAGATTATCCTTACTCTCTTAGCTGATCGATTGTTTTTCTACTTGAAGCGTTACCACATTACATATATACAAATATGCGTAATTGTGTAGTAAGAAGTTTGCTTCTCAACCTCATGGTTCCAGATTGAGTCTTACTGCGTAGCGCTTTGGGCAAGTGTTTTCAACTGTCATCTCGGGTCGACCAACGCCTTGTGAGTGGAATCGATAGACAGAAGCTGAATACAACAAATTGAAATGAACAAGCTTTACTCCAAATCACTGCAATTGTTTCCATACATTAGTTAGTATCAACCAGTAATAGCTGACAGTTTCACATATTATCCACATTCTTGCATTAATATGATTCAAAAGTAGCTGTATACCTACACATCTTCAGATGAGTTGGTTCGAGGGCACATATCTGTAAACTCAATAAAAGGAGAATTTCTGCTATAAGGTAAGCATATAGTAACCAATATACCTGGAAGAACTTTGTAAAACACGTTATAAGATTATTATCATCCAAATGATGCTATATATATATATATATATATTTATACATATATATACATACACATATATGTATGTAAGTGTGTATGTATGTATTTATGTATGTATGTATGTATGTATGTATGTATGTATGTAATCCAAACATTATAAGAATCTTCAGAAGTTTATTTAGATTAGTTTTAACATTTTTCATGTTACTCAGTATATTTCAAATATGAATTATTATTTAGTAGAAATATGTAAATTTTGTAATTTAGGAAACTGTTGCTCTTACGCCGGTAACTGATTATTATCAAATCAATATTTTCAAAAGGCATAGGACGGCAACAGGCAATATATCTTCAAAAAATATTTAATATATTATTATTTATTATATTAAATGACGCTTTAAATACGTATGTGAAGTATTCTGGTTTGCCACTTACTATGCTTTCATGTATAATTTAAACTTATGGTTGGTTCAAAATTCGTTTGTGAAATAACCTTTTTCTGAGCATCTATTCAAGTACTCAACTACTCTTATCAAATGCTCAAAAGTCACTTTGCTTTCCCAATCAGTTCCTGTATTTTTTTTACATTCTTTCCATATACACAGATACTCTTGTCGAGATTTCGTCTTTATCATTTTGTCGCGTTATGCACAGAAAACTTTAAAATCGGCCGGACGTGTTCTTCGCTGCTCTGACCAGTCAGCAGCTGAAGACACAGAAACATTAATACAACCCAGCAGGACAACTGAAAAATAACTCTCAAAAACTGGAATACCTACAATTTCCTGTGAGTATTTTTAATTTCCATAAAGTAAATTTAGAATCTCACATATCTACAGTTTTCTCTGGACGAACACAAACGATACTCTTTAAAAACTTTAATGTCTACAACCTCTGTGAATACCAATCCTTTCTCCCTGAGTATTCGAAAATGAAAACATACTTTTTATTGTAATAACATTATAAGTTTCGCTGTTTAGACATACAAATGATCATCTGTAGAAAACTTAAAAACTTTAATATCTACAATTTTGTGTGAAAATTTTACCTTTCTTTTCTTCCTGATTACTCGAATATGTAAACATCTTTTATTGCAACAACCCAATTAAACGCATGAAATAACCAAAATCTCACGATGACTATACTTTGCGTCTACAATAAAGAAAAGTGGTCAAAGAATGAAATCAGTACTCTTATAAACGCAAGGTACTCTCTTTGCCAAATTGAGAAGACAGATGTCTGAAATACACTGTTAAAAGTACAATTCAACTGTTCAATAAACGATCGGAGAAGCAGATACAGAAGAAACGGAACATATTGAAATTTCTTTTAAATTAATCCATAGACATTTTGGTAAATTTCACCATGTGTTTACTTCAACTACAGCTGAACAACAACAGCAACAACCTTAATAATTTCCTGCGATCCATCTAAAATACTCCAACACCTGTTCAAGATATGCGCATTCACTGTCTGTAGCTGTGCGTCTGTTTGTGTGCGTATTTCCTACCTTGATGACATTAGCCTCTGCTCTTCGCAGCTGGTTTCGACCTATCTATCATAATTTAAGAACTCTTGACTTATCCGTTTTTTCACATTTCGGGCACCCATCCTAATCATCTTGGACTTTCTCTCCACCGCTTTACCCCTCCAGCAATTCTTTCCTGTAGGTACCAGCTTACAAATGTTCAAGACGAACATTAATCATTTCTGTTTCATAAATCTCTTACGACTTGCATCTTCTCCCTCAACCCATTCAAACATTTAATTAATTAAATTTAACTGTAGAACATAGCTCACTATATGAGCTGTTCTCAGGAGGAGCATCAAGTGTGTTGCTCTCACCTATAGTCAGAACCATAGAGTGTATATGTCCATACGACTTCTCTTGTACGAACTGTCACCCTAATTTGACTTTCATGCTGCTTACAGTGATATAATAATTATGAGCCTTGTTCTAGGTCGACATAGTTAACTTTATTATCGTCATGAATGTATTGATCTATATAATGGATCCATTATATGAATCAATACATATTAATGTTAGATATGTCGACCTAGAACAAGGCTCATAATTATTATATCACTGTAAGCGGCATGAAAGTAAAATTCAGGTGACAGTACATACAAGAGAATAAGTATGGACATATACACCCTCACCCAGTATTTCACGAAGTGGGAGTTGTGAGAATTGAAAGCTGAACAAATTTGAATGTTCATAAAATTAAGATGGCTTTCTTTAAAGCCATAATTTCGAGAAATCCGAGACTTGTATAAAGAATAATAATATGGACGCAAATCTATCTTATCTTCCCATTAATAAAGATGAAAGGGCCAAAATATTTCAATAAGTTTTTTGAAGGGCCTTGTACTTGTCAGCTTGTGAACTGTTGCAGTCAGGTTTATGATAGTTATTATATTTAAATCTAAATAAGTTTTTGTTTTATCTCATACTCCTTTTAGTCATTAGATTGCGGCCATCCTGCACACTGACTTGAAAAATTTTTATCGAACAAATCGACACTAATATTCTGTTTTTTAAGCCTGGTACGTAGTCTAATAACGCTATCTTGCCAAAATCGCTTAGTTACAGGGACGTAAGCAAACCAACACCAGTTGTCAAGCGGTGGTGGACAAACGGCGGACAAACATAGACATGCAGACACACATCACGCACGCACTCACACGTACGCACGTGCGCACACACACATGCACGCACGCACACATACACACACATATACGACGGGGTACTTTCAGTTACTGTCAAGCAAACCTACTCACAAGCCTTTGGTCGGTCCGAGACTATAGTAGAAGACACCTGCACAATGTGCCACGCAGAGGGAATGAACACGGAACCATGTTGGTGAGAAGCAACCTTTTTACCACACAGCCACGCTAACTTGTGAGAAGCAAACTTGTTACCACATAGCTACTGCTAAAGTTGAGAATTCGAGTCAAGTCTGTAAAATAGATTTGATTCTTTTTCATGCCGCAAATATCTACGCGAGAAAAACTAATCCTGTTCCCAAAAGCTCGGCTATAGAAATATCAATATTTTTATTTATTTGTACACAAGGGAAAGGCAGACAGTGCGTCTTTAAGAATAAATTGTTGTTATTGTGGTTGCATTTAATGTTTAATCACAGCTTGGCTCCCAATTAAGTAAAGTTATGATTAAGGACATTTCAGCTTTGATTTTATTGTAAATATTCTCTTCCAATTTTCAGGACAACAGTGTTTTGAGAGAGATTTGTCTGCTATGTTTATAGGGACCGTGTAAGGGCTTTAAAATACGTTTGATCATAAATTTTCCTTAGTATATGAGTTTAAATCATACCGAGTCCGAAAACTTTCGATAGGAGTTGAAGTCAGTTCATACCACTTAAGCGGCTAATAATTGTCGCAAAGTTTTATGTTACATATTGCACTTAGGCAAACAACACAAACACGCACACGCGCACACAGTGCCTCCCTTAAAGTTTTGATGATAAAATCTTGGGGAATCTGCGTAGAGAAATAGTTTCAGGTACCACTATCATCAAGAATTGAACCCACTTCACTTGTCCTTTAATTATTAGATAGTCTATTCGACTGAATAGCGTCATTGAGTTCTAAAGATTGTTGATAATCTGTCTTCATCTGGGCGGCCATGTATTTTCAACAAACTATCACGCACAGTTGCTCCCCTCTTTTCTCTCTCCATAACACCTCTACACATATACACACACAGCCTACCGCTCCCCAACAGGGTGATGAACGACTAAGGTGATAGGAAGACAACTTCTTGCTGTGGATGTGTGTCTTTTGTGTTTGTAAGTATGTATTTTTTTGTTTTGATTTTTTCTTTCTTTTGTACAACTTCACGGCAGGGAATTTGTACCTGATATTGTGAAAAGTTTTGCTCAAACAGTAGTTCCGTTTGACAGCTTTGATTTATAATATAGTTTATCGAGAGCCACTCATCGTCGGTAAACAAAATTTACACACAACAGACAAATACACAAACACAAACACTCCCATATATGAGTGTGTGCGTGTGTGCATATGTATGTGTGTGCGTGCGTAAAAAGCATGCATGACTGTGTTGGCGCGCAGCGTGGGTGGGTGTGAGTATAAGTATATATGTTTTGAGTGAACATATGAACGGACAAATATGGAATCCCATACCTATACCCACACTCCCCCACATACACATACATACATATATACATATACATATATATATATATGTATCTATATATATATATATACATTTATATTTATATATATGTATACACTCACACACACACACACACACACACTAACACACTTTAATACATGAATATAAGAAAAGGATCTCCGTCGCTTTCGGCAATATATATTCAGTCGTTCGCCCATTTGCAGTAAATAGCTGAGTACTCTGCAGATGGGAGTATAATTAGAAAGAATCATCAGGCAGAACCAACATGACAGATTATGTGACAAGTATGACCCTCTACAATACACTTACAGAATGGTTTCCATACAATTCTTGCTGCTTAGTTTCATGCATAAGTCTTGTGATTCTTGGAGGAGCTTGTGGAAGCTTCTTACTGAAGATAGCAGGCAACGGATTCTAAAACGGACATTCGTGACGGTGAATTGAACTTTTGACCATTCAATCACGTTGTTCTAAGCGCACGTGCGCGCATGTGTAGGTGCATACTTACAGCAAATCCCCATGAACCTACCCACATCTACAAACACATACACAAATCTGAATGCATTTATACATATATAGATATGTACATATAGATATGTATGTATGTATGTATGTATGTATGTATATATATATATATATATATATATATACATACATACATACATATATATGTGTGTGTGTGTATATGTATATATGCGTATATTTAGATATGTCGATACATAACTCTATACATATATACATATGTATACATACATAACTCTAAACACATATACATATGTAGTAACATGTATATATGTATAAGTACAAGAACATATGCATATATACACACACACACACACACACACATACACACACACACACAGACACTCAATTACATACATATAGGTAAGAATGCGTGCATGTATGTTTGTATGTGTAGGTGTATGATTTTTTTTTTGTGCGACAAGGACATGTACCTGAAAAAGAGGGACAGAACAATACAAGAAATAATAGACAGAAAGAAACTCCCACCAAAACCAAAGGAAACCCAAGCTAAAACACACAGTACATAGCGACAAAATAAATGAACTTGTATAGATTGTTTACAAGACATCTCAAGTAACGATATCTACTGAAACCATTTTTTCCAGCAGAAATTTAAGAATCAGCGTTTCTTTCATTTATTCATTGTAGGCATCGATATAGAGACAAGTACGTCCCATTGTCACACTATATGTGTCCCTATGTACATACATACGTATATACGTACATGTATGTAAATATGTATGTTTGTATGTATATGTATGTATGTATGTATGTATGTATGTATGTA
>NC_068981.1:117948423-117958305 GCF_001194135.2 Octopus bimaculoides | reverse complement strand
TATGTATATATATATACGTGTGTGTGTAGCTAGGTAGGTTGGTAGGAGGTAAGTAGGTAGGCATCTGTTCTTTAGGATGCCTAAGTATATGGGTTTAATTTTGCCTGCGCGAGATTGTGTGCTCGGATATATATACTCTTGTGTCTGTATAGGTTTTATGTGTGTTTGTGTGTTTGTTAAGTTGTATTTCCTTTAACCTCGAGTCATCCAGGTTTATTTGTTGTTTGCGATAAAAGTGTGAGATAGAAACTAATATTCGAAATGTAGACTACCACCCTTACAACAACAATAACAACCTGTACTCAAGCACCATCTACCACCAATACTCAGTTCTTTTATTACTGCTATACTTTGCTCAGTTTAGTTTTGATAGCCCATGAAGCATTCCACGAAATGCACAAATAGAAATGAAATGAAAGAATGAAGGAACAAACGAATGAAGGAAAATGAAATGGGTGGAATTGAAGTTGAGTGTGTTGTTATGATATACCATGGATACTAGACTTTGAAACCGGAACGTCTGTTTTGATAGCAATGGATTTCTACTGAATTATGACCATTGGGATGCTGCTAGTATGAGCCTATTCGGTCTCACTGCGATCATAAGTGGTGAAGTTTGACCAAATCTGAAATAAAATGGAACATTACCCCCCCCCCCCCGGCACACGCACATACACACACAACACACGCACACAACACATACCCATCCACCCAGCCACTTATCCATTCATCCATCCATCCATCCATCCATCCATCCATCCATCCTTCCAAACATTATCATTCCTGCTACAAAAATCAAATGACCACAAGCTAGGGTCTGCAACTGCTAGAGATAATAATGTAACCCATAATATATATGTGGATGACCTCAAGATTTGTGCTAAAATGCAATGTAGTCGCAAATCGTAATTGATGAAGTACATATGAACAAAAAATGTCGAGATATAAATACAGTTAAATAAATGGAATAAAGAAACTATTGCTTATTATATTAGGTCGTCAAGTATGAAATTTGTAGTAAGGTTTTAAAGGTAAACTTTGACAGTTGCTCATTTTGCGCCATTGTTAGATTTTGACAATCTTTATTTTTTGTTAGAAAGCTGACACATCTTTTTCTTTATTCTAACTCATTTTGCGCTTTATAAAGTATTTACAAATCGTTTTTTGCTATTTTTGTTTGGAGATGGATAAGTCCGAAACTCGTATAGTTTTGAAATATGAGTTCTTTCTTGGAAATAGAGTATGACAGACAACTCGGAATATTAATGGAGTATTTCATTCTAATGTTATTACACAGCAGACAGTATCAAATTGGTTTGCAAAATTTCGTTCTGGTAACTTTGACGTCACAAAGGAGCAACGCGGTCGACTAGAAACAAAGGTAGATAATGACGAACTGGAAGCCCCCGTCGAATCAGATCCTTCTGAAAGTGCTCGTGAATTATTGTTGTTGTCTGGTGTTAGCAAGCAAACAATATTGACTCACCTAGTTCAAATCGGTAAATGAAAACGTTGGATAAGTGGGTTACATATGAACTCAATGAAAATCAGAAACAACAACGTTTGAAAGTCTGCATTATGCTACTTTCTCATCACAAAAATGAACCATGTTTGAATCGAATTTTATGTAACGTGATGAGAAATGGATCCAATACAACAACCGAAAACGTTCAGCACAATGGTTGGACGAAGACGAGCCACAAAAACACAGTCCCAAAAGCAAAATTCATCAAAAGGCGCTGGTGTTTGCTTGGTGGTCTGGTGCAAGTGTGATCCATTATGATTTTATTAAACCTGGCTCATCAATCACAGCTGAAGTATTCTGCAGCCAACTGGAGCAAATGATGCAAAAATATAAAAAAAAAACAGCCTAGATTAGTCAACAGATCCACTCCTATTTTATTGCAAGACAACGCCAAACACATCGCAAAAATGACATTGGCGAAACTACAGGAGTTGGAAGTTCTCTATCATCCACCATACTCACCTGATTTTGCCTCCACTGATTACCACTTCTTCCAGAATTTAGATAACTTTTTGATAGGAAAAGAATTTAATTCCCACGATGCTGTAAAATAGTCTCTCCTAGATTTTATTGGCTCTAGACTGCCAGGCTTATAAGGTTCAGGGCTGGACAAGCGACCGCTGAAATAGCAAAAGTGTTTTGATAATATGGGTGCTTACTTTGATGAATAAAACTGTTCCTTGTATTTATAAATCATTAGAAGACTTCTTTTTTCTTTTCTACAAATTTCATACTTGACGACCTAATATATATCAAAAACTACTGAGACGGGACAATAAAGAGCATTGAAATACTGTTAAGTAAAACGAAAGGAAAACCAATTAAACTACAATCAACATCAAAACACACATTATGCACCAAATCTACTCCATATAGCTAATATACAGGTTGTATCTACCAATACGCCTAGCGCATTGAACGTGTAAACCTATTTGAAACAATTTTAAAACCCAAAACTCATTTCGATGATAGAAGTAAATAGTTAAACTATTGTCTTAATGATTACTGCAACGGAATTAATTATTTGCCTGTCTGAAGTATTTTCATTAGTTAGTCCTAAACGTCTACTTGTTTTTCAAACTATTAGTTAGCCCTCGATTCATACACTCTGAGTAATTTAAAGCTTTTGTTATATAATACCTGAGTTACTAAGGTGGATGAAAATGACTGGAAATATTTATCCTATACGGTGCATGTAATTCAGAGAAATATGCCGATGTATTACATATGATACACAGTACTGGCAAAAGGTTAAAGAAAATGAAATGATAAATATATTACAGTTAGTGTTAATTATTAAAATGAACAAAATATAATTGCAAGCAAAGAAAACATCACGAATCTTAAATACATCAGGTAGCTAAAACATGTGAAGATCAAAAATTCGAATTGTCTTAAAATCAAGCGTTTATCTCAACGGCCTCAGCCGTAAAGTCCAAAAGGAGCTAGACTTGAAGTATAGGTGCGATAAACATCCTCCAAACTTACGAGAGACTTCAACCAGTATAGCAATGCAAAATGCACATATTAATGACTATCATTTACTAAATATCACAATAAAGTTCAATGTTAAATTGTAGGCTTAAAATTACATATATCTAACTAAGTTACTAATTTGTCGAAAGAAATAATGGAAATTTTTAATTAGAAAAATTATATTGATAAACTTGAATGACCATATGTGTGCTTTACCAAAAACACTACTATGTCTATATAACATCTAATAATCTGACAGAGAAAAACATACTACCCTATTTCTCACTATGATGCAGCTCGATGCGAATGGCACTGCTGCAATTTGAAAATGAAAACTAATTCTAATTAAGAACTTTTGTTACATTACTATTTCTGTATATCGCCATAACGTCTAAATAATTCACGCTATCCACTGCAAAACTATTTCTGTTTGCTTCCACACCACTTGGACATATTTTACCCATAAATATTCCACAAACGTGGCAGCCAGCTGACAGAATCGTTTGCATGCCAGGCTAAATAGTTAGCTGTATTTCATCCGTCTTAACATTCTGTGGTCGAGTTCCTCCGAGGTCGACTTCACCTTTCATCCTTTCGAGGTTGGTAAAATATAGACAATTTGAGGACTGGGGCCAATGTAATTGACTTAGCCACTCCCCCAACATTGCTGGCCTTGTGCCAAAATTTGAAACCAGTATTTCAAAAACTGTGATTGGGGAAAATATTCTGAATGTATCTGCAACCAACTCCAAGTTCTTTAATAAAATCCAGTTATATTTTCTAACCAGTTGAGGTACCCGGTAATAAATTACCGTTAATAAGATGGTTTTTTATAGCCATGAAACATTTTTCGTCAAATTTCGACATTTTTCAAGAACTTAAAATCTATATTAACGGGTAGGACCGATTTGTGGAAAAAATGAGCAGAGTCTGGTAGCGAACCAGTGTCGTCGTCATTTTTGTGCATGTGCGTAAAGTGGCGAAATTTTACGCTTTGCGGCAGATTTCGTGAAATTAATGTCGTGAAATTAATGTCTAAATGTTGCTTGAGAAATAAAATGCTCTTACCTAATCAAAACCTGAAACGCTGTGGAATTAAAACAACGAATTGAAATAATAAGTTTTAGCAAATCAAAACAATTTGCATTGAAATGAAGAATTAACAAATGCTGAAGAGATTACGTTAATAAGCTGTCTGTTTATACCCATGAAAAATCTTTTGTCAAATTTCGGCATTTTTAATCAAATTGATGTCACGATGGCTAGTGCGAAAAATTCCAAAACTTTACGATTTTTAAAAAAATTGATGCTGATTAAAAACCCATTTTTTAAAACTTGCAAGCGTGTAACTGACCGCATGGGCATAAGCCCCACACACGTGTCAAAATTCATCAAGGGCTGTTGGATAGTGTCGGAGAAGTTAAAGTAACAAATTCACAAATGCACAAACTTGCCATTTATTATTACAGACCGATAGTACAACTTATTCAGACAATTGAAATCACAGGAAAATAAATAGAGGACAGCTAATCGTCGGTTGTTTGTCTTATGAAGAAGGTTGTTATTTCTGTAGGAAGTATGCTTCATTTATACATGTAAAATCCTAATAATTTCCTGGAGAAATTTAAGCAAAGTAGTTTCACTGCATTTCATTCAATGGGGTCTCTAATTGTTCATCGACAATGGTTACATAATTTAGTCGTTCTTCTGGACTTAATTGCTGATTTAATCGATTCCGATCGAATATTCAACCAATAAGCACGCATCGAACTTACTTCATGTATTGATGTCACATTTCAAAGAAATCTGTAGAACATTATACAGAGTTTAATGAAACAAGGGAAACCAACAATAATGCTAACAAAGATCGGGAATACATCTGGTTACAATCAGGGATAATGAAGAAACGTTCTAGATCTATTGCTCTGCCATATAACTACACATTTCTGGCATTAGTAAAAACAATAAACAACAAAGAATTGTGTGATTATCGAAAATTTCAACTTATGATCAATTAAAATTAAGTAATTTAGTTATGTTTGCGCTGGTTTGCTTGCTGTATGAATACGACCATATTGCTTAATTTTCTTTGTAATCGAAAACTTTTTGGACATATTCAATAATTATATTTGATTTAAATCTCTTTACTCTTAATGATATTGTTTTTCTTTGATAAATTTTCTTGATGCTTATATGTTGTCAGGCATCATAATATAAGCAGGCTTTAGAAATAAAACGGTAACAATATATGTCATCATATTATAAGCTGTTTATGGAAAACAAAATATGGTAACGTAAAAAGATTTTTATTTGTATCATTTTTAATTATATATTAATTTATTGAATTATATTCTCTTTCATTGCACTTATCTTTAGTTTCTTTTCATATAATTCTTAATTATGATTTCAAATGAAAAAGATGAAAGAAACAGCCAAACCTTATTCATAATTTTCATTGATGTTTTGTCTAATTAAAAAGGCAAATTATTTTGTGCTGAATCTAAACTTTAGAACAAATTCCCAACAAAGATTTATTTATTTCATTAATATGTGTATAAGTTTATAATGTTTGATATAGCTATGTGTATGTACGTATCTGTGGACGTTTCTATGTGAACTGGTCATTTATATTCAAAACCCAGAAACAAAAGACATTCCACTTTAGAAATAACTATAATATTAGCCATGCATTGAAGTCATGTGAGTCAGACAGGATTTATATTTAATGTTGTGTGATCTTTTCCTAGTCATTAAAGCTTAATGATTTAACAACAGTTAACTAATAGATATCAATTACTGATTTATCCAAAATGGCTGCTAAGACTCGACTCAAAGTTGTTGTTTAATGTCAAGTCAGCATTATAAGATTTATTTTAGTCTTGGGCTTCACGTAATTTGTTACATTTAATTAGAGTGACGTTGTTTAACATGTCCAATTTTTTAACCGAACAGAATGTTATTTGCAGAAGATTAAGCTGCAAATCCTTAAAGGTCAAGCGACAACGCTGAGGCTTCCATACCTTACCAATTAGTTCAAAGAAATAAGTAACAAATACAGGAATAAGTGATCAAGTGTTTGAGAGATATTTCACTTCTGTTAACAATCAGCCGTTATATTCAATATTGGTCTTCGAATAAGATTATTGAGTTGAACTTCTTTCAACGCAATGTGACAGTAAATTGAAATATCTACAATTTACTGCAATGTCTGGTCATATAGCGTATCCAGTACTGTTTCGCATAACACAGGTTATATTTACACAAAAGTATTTGTTATTTTCAGAGAAATATAAAAGGTGATAACAGAAAGTCTTTAAAAATCTACTAGAACTAAACACGTCAGTATTGAATTATTTTCATGTCAGACATAGGCATTTTGTAATTATTGTTTTCTGATTTTTTTATTACCTTTACCAATCTCCCTCATTCTATCTAGCTAACGTTCTCCCACTCTCACCCTCTCTTTTCCCCCTTTTTTCTTTCTTTTTTATTTATAACACCATATCCAGCTACAGCAAACCAATTTCAGTTACAACTGTATTGTTTTACCTTTGCTTTATATAAATGCAATTTCAAGCTAAGGACGTAGTCATGACATGATCTAAGGTAAGACCTCTCTCAAATCTTACCCTCGTCATGATTACCCACGGTCAACTTTCAGCTAGTTGAATTCTATGGATGATTATGTTGATCTCACTACTACTAACCTTATGCAATCGCTGGCCTGTAATCCATTTATTTCTTAACGTCTTGCAACAGTTGGTTTTACCTTATCTTTTTTCCCATTCACTTAGCTGGCTGTTAACAGTTTCTATAAACCATTTTTTCCGAATTAAGTGTGCAAAATATTTTAGTGTTCCACATCTGATGGTGTCCAATAAAATTTTCTTAAAATATACAAGTCTAAGTATTTAATTATTGTGGTCAATTCATGCGATCGCAAAACTCTTTTATACACCCACATCTAAAAGGTTTCCTGTCTATTTGATAATACTTTGTTAATATACATGATTTAGGTTCATAAAGTAGAGTGAATTAAATATATCTTACTAATCTGTTTCCGGATCCGGTAATAATATTTCTATATGTTAGAATCTTTGGAAAAATGCCAAACATTTGACACTTCTCCAAATGTTCTCTTGCTATCTAAATGCTTGTACTTTCTGCTTTGTATTTCTAATTTTCTGTTAGCTTATACGCTAAGTATATTATCTTTGGTGTCTTTTTTTTTTTTTGGCTCTTCCTCAATTGTAATATTTTTCTTGGGTGACTCTTATTTCTTTCTGATTACATTGATTCTGTCTTTACACCCATTTTATATAGGGCGTTCCTTTCATCTCTATAGTAAGTTAATAAGGAATTACCATTTGTATATTTAAGGTTATTGGTGTTTAAATATTCAAGTCATGGTCTTTGTATGCCGTATACTTCACCGTGTACATTGAAGATCATAAATTAATAGACTAGATTATATTAGGTGTTCTTGACGCATATCTTAATCTTTCATTCAGAAGTTTTTATCGTTGCTGTTTTGTAATATTTCCTTTAGGATATTAGTTAAAAGAAATTACTATTAAAAGAAAGGAAATTATTATTTGGTCCTTATGATATATAACCTTTCTTTGAGTTTCTGACTGAATTAAATAAGACTGGTGAATTCATTGTGCATCATATTTCGTGATATGAAAAAAAGTAGAATGTTAATGGCTCGAACGTTTTGATCATTCGCCTGATCAATGAGGATTGACCTGGAGCTTGTAAACGTCATGTTAAATTTCACCTCAAAAATTTCACTGATATAGAAGTCTACACTTTCCCAAGCGAGTGCCAAATTCCACCCCACCACATGCTTTCATATTACCCCTAAGCACAAATACATTTTTAGTGCACTTTCTAACATTTCAACCAGTTAGGTAGCTGAGTTCACGTGACAATTTCACAATTTTGTTCGAACTCTCTTCTACAATCTTATTTTTTCTGTACTACGTCACCTTAACTAAAGTCGAGTTATTGTATACGAGTATCAGTTATCTTTTATTTGTTTCAGTTATTACACTACGGCCATCCTAAGGCACCACCGTGAAGAATCCCAAAACTTATCTTTTAAAGCCTATCGATTTCTTTTGCGGTACCCCTATTTGTTCCACGTATTTTTCAACATTTTTACTCACTGCTTCCAGGTCTCCGACAATTATTGTCACTGATGCTACCTTTTTCATCGACCACAGCTGCTTAACCTCCCATGCTAACCTGTCATATCTCACGACTTTTCTTTCTTCCTTATCACATATTTTGTTGTCAGCTGGGCATGGTATATCTATGATCCAGCATAGTTTGTTTTCTTTCTCAATTAAGACTATGTCTGGCTTCCTATTCTCTGTCTCATGGTCGCATTTGATTTTGCCTCTCTTCAAGACTAACCCACCACATTTTTTGCAGTCCGAACTCCAATCTGATATCATCACTGAAAGTATACATCGTATCAATGAGGGAACTAACTTGGAATTCATCTTTACCATAAACTTTGAGGTCATCCATGAATAACAAGTGGTTGACTTTTTGTTGGCAGCTTTTGAATACATACCCCACCTGTGCTTTCCTCAGAATCAGTGGTAGTGGTATCATTCTCAATAAAAAGATCAGTAGGGGCAGGCAGTCCCCTTGGAAGAGTCCTCTCCTGATTTCTATTGTCCCTAAACTTCTTCCATACGCTGTCAGTTCCGTCTTCCGCTACGCCATTTTTTCCCCAAGCAATCGCTCAACATTTGATGCAAAACTAAATCTGTTCATATTGGGATCATATCGTACGCTTTACGGTAATCGATCCATGACATGGCTAAGTTAGTTTTCCTCCTTTTGCAGTCTCTAAATACAGTTTTGTCTACCAGGTGATGATCCTTGGTGCCTCTTCAGTTAGGCTTGCAACCCTTCTGCTCATGTGACATGACTATATTCTTTTCCAGAAGTCCGTTCATTAACTCTGCGACTATTCCAGTCAATAATTTCTACATAGATAGCAAGCAGGATATCGGCCTGTAATTGTCTACCGTATTGCCTTTTTCTATGTTTTTCAAGCACAGCACTGTCCTACCCATTGTCAACCACTCTGTTGGTACTTGGTCGGCATTTAACAAAATGCTGAGTAATGCAGGTATTCGTGCATGACATTCACCAAATCTTTTGATTCAGTAGCCTTGAACTCCATCTGGCCCCGGGGTGCTCCAGTTGCCCATTTTTTGCTGATTTCCTTCACGTCCCTAAATGATAGTTCTGCCTATTTTGGACAGACTACTGTTTGTTTCAGTTCTTGCAACCATTCAGCATCCTTCTTGTGCTCCTTGTCTTTGCTCCAGATGTCACTCCAACTCCTTTGACTTTCAATGTTATCTGGTATTAACTTTTTATCGGTACACTCTCCATTTATTTCTTTGTAAAATCTCTTCTGATCTACTCTGAATAACCTATTCTGCTGTTAAGCCTTCATTCTTTGGTCGTATGTTACCATATTTGCTTTCTTTGCAACAAGGCGCTGTTCGAGTTCTTCCATTACCACTTTCAGGCCCTTTCTGTCAATATTATACTTCCTGTACAGTGCCCTGTATTTTTGTTCGCTTTTAAGCCCCTCCTTTTCTTTTCGGCCTAACACAAAAATGTCCTTCGAGAGCCTGGGTTCTTCTCCACCATGGATCTTTTCTTTTGTTACTCCCATTATGTTTCTTCTTCTTGACATCAACACCCATATTTTCTGCTGCAACAATTCTTCTTCTTCTTCTTCTTCTTCTTCTTCTTCTTCTTCTTCTTCTTCTTCTTCTTCTTCTTCTTCTTCTTCTTCTTCTTCTTCTTCTTCTTCTTCTTCTTCTTCTTCTTCTTCTTCTTCTTCT
>NC_068981.1:117942115-117947033 GCF_001194135.2 Octopus bimaculoides | reverse complement strand
CTAGCTGTATAAGACCCCTGCCACCTTCTGTGCGTTGTATATATAGCCTTTCTATGTCAGATTTTGGGTGGTGCATCCTATATCCTGTCGTTATTTTTCTTCTTTTCCTGTCTATTTTACATAGTTCGTTTAGTGTCCAGTTAAGGATGTTGTAGCTTATTATTATTATTATTATTATTATTATTATTATTATTATTATTATTATTATTATTATTATTATTATTGTTGTTG
The DNA here is from genome assembly GCF_001194135.2 of Octopus bimaculoides. NCBI lineage: Eukaryota > Metazoa > Mollusca > Cephalopoda > Octopoda > Octopodidae > Octopus > Octopus bimaculoides. Next base: position 117,946,802 of record NC_068981.1, on the reverse strand, counting down.
TTGTTGTTGTTGCTGTTGTTACTATTATTATTACGGCAGCGAGCTAGCCAAATGGTTAGCACGCTTGCCGAAATGGTTAGCTGTATTTCACCCGTTGCTAAGGTCTGAGATCAAATTCCGCCGGAGTCGACTTTGCCTTTCATCCTTTTGGGGATAGATAAAACAAGTACAAGTTGAGTACTTGGGTCGATGAGATCGACTGTCCCCTTCCCCATAGAATCCATGTACCTACAGTCCCCTTCCCCATAGACTCCATGTGCCTACAGCAGAAAGGATTATTATCATTATTAACGATGTCACATAGTACCAAACACTTTGATGCTGTAGATTGAAAATATTGCGTGTACCGGGGGTATAGATTATCTCTCATGTCACAACAAGAACTTCAGACACACAGTACTTTACGCAGTATGCGTGCAGTTCCAAGTGAAGCCGATATTTGCAAGACACCAAGATTGTACCGTATTTCTAAAGTGTGCAGATGTTTGTCCAGATTGGGTGGTATCTGAGTTCAAATTTCGCCGATGTCGACTTTCCCTTTCATCTTTTCGGGGTCGATAAATTAAGTACCAGTTGAGTACTTGGGTCGATGTAATCGACTAACCTCCTCCCTCAAATTTCAGGCCTTATGCCGATAATATAAAGGATTATTATTATTACTACTACTAGTAGGGCAAGAGCGCAAGGAAAATGCTTCGCAATATTCGGTCCGGTTATTCAAGTCCTGATTTCTAATTCCGCGGAGGTCAACAATACTTTTCTTCTTTTAAATCATGAAAGCACCAGTTTCAGCGATAAATAAAGCACTAGTTAGGTATCGTGATCGATGGTAACCCGACTTCCCGAATATTTTTCTTTGTACCCAAAGTAGAAATTTTAATCATTATTGTGATTGCTTTCTATGTTGTTAAGCTTTTTTATGAACATCCAACATTCTTTAAATAAAATATATTTCTTTCTCTTTCCTTTTATTGCCGTTCGTTTCTTACCAACAACAAACGTGAGTAAGAAATATATTCATTCCAAGCATTGGTGTATTGACATTTGTAACGATTAGGGAATTACTCTATTTATATTTGTTGCTCGAATACATACATAAACATCGTAAACAGGAGCATTATCTGTTGGCTACAAAGTACATCTCTTCTTACTCATTATTCGTTAAAATAATATTTGCTCCGAAAGAATAATTCTTGAAAGTTTCCATAAGTGAAACGGAAAACTAGTGAAAAGTTAACGCACGATATTTTTCTTTCTTTATTTTTGCAGTTTTTGGAAATAAATAATTATTTGAAATAGTGTTGTTAGACAAAATATGAAAATTTCCTTTACCGTTGAATCTGTTCTACTCTTATCCAGTGTAACTATTTTCTTTTATAGAGGGACTATCACTTAAATAAACATTCTTATTGACTTGTTTTTCTTAGCAAATTCTTTTAATAACACACAATCTAGACGTGCACGCACAAATATAGACTGGTTCACACAGACACAGGGAAATACACATGTATATCCATAGCCACACATAATCACAAACGTTTATATATGAGGGTTGTTACAAAGGTGAGCTGAAATAAAATCATAAGAATATGTAAAAAATTATAGGAACGACACAAGTTCGTGTAGAAAAAAATAAGTAGAAAAATGTTACATATCATGTAAATACTACAAGCATTAACCAACAAATAACATTTTAAAACCAATGCACGGTGACAACGAAATTTATATATACCAATATTACACGAATGTGGAAGATACATTATGTTTATGTTTAATATTTCACATAAAACAAAGGAATGAAATAGACCCAATTAAATCTGAAGTCCGATTTAACGTTGGAGATTTACATCAATCACAATCACCTCTCAGATCTTGGCAGGCTTTAGAAATTCATTGACGTAACATGCAACCCACAGCAAATCAATGAAAAATGTGTATCCATGAGATTTCCACATTTGTGTGGATATACTTACATATGCGCATGCATGCACACACACACACACACACACACACACACAAACACAAACACACACACATAAGCATCCCCATACATGCACACAAATATACACACAACCATAAATACTATATATCTATATTTTATTTTAATCAGGAAATTAGTGGAATCCACATTACAATCGTTTCCGTATGTGAACTATTTTATCATTTAATACCTTTATATCCGTTTATGATTTCATATTCCTATGATATATATGGCATATATTACATAACACTGTATAAAACACGAAATTTAAAAAATCGTTTGTTTACAGAAGCGATTGTAACGTTGTTTTGACATCTTCATTTAAATTATTATTATCATTATTCAGTCTGAGGTGCTTCTATCGAGCTTACTGGATCTTACCTTGTAGTTGTGAAGTGGTCCCCTTTCAATTAGTCGGTGTCTCGCCGATCTTCCTTCAATTATTGATATATTATGCCAGTCAGGATCTTAGATAATGTGCTAATGAAGCTATTGCCAGGATTATAATTATCCCATCGATCAATCAATCAATCAATCAATCAATCAATCAATCAATCAATCAATCAATCAATCAATCAATCAATCAATCTATCAATCAATCAATCAATATATATATATGTGTACATATATATATGTGTGTGTGTGTGTGTGTGTGTGTGTGTGTGTGTGTATGTGTTAGGTTTTATGTGAAATTATATATGAAGAAAATTGGTATTAAACTTTAAACTGAAGGGGCATCATTCAATGATTTTTAGAGAGTACCTGTTTATTTTTGCAAAGAAATGGTTGATAGCGTCTCCGAAGTTTCAGTTTGGTTTTATACATGTGTATGCGTATGTGTATGTATGTTTGTATGTATGCATAATTTCTCTTTGAGCTTTATTTAAGTTCTTAAGAGAGTCCACGCCGGTTCCTAACAAAGTGACAAGATGTTTTTGAGTTAAAGATTTCCCGGTGTTTGTAAGTGTGTGGCTGAATCTGCGTCAGTTTAATTTGCTCCTAGCATTTTTAAGTCTTTGTGCCTATTTGTAAGTACAAAAACTAATACTTCTGCAATGGTAGGTGCAAATGAGAATTCATAGTAAGGGAACGGGAGCTGTAAATTCTGCATTGATTCACTATAATTTTTCTCTTCTCCCTTTACTTGTGATAGTACGTTCATATCCGTTGGGCAGTTCACCTCTACATATCTGCATGATTCTTGTTCCCTGTCCCATAGAACAATATCAGGTTTGTTATATTTTCACCGAATTGCTATTTTTATTGGAGTGTTCCACCAGCATTCCTTGTTTTTAAAGGTGTGAATACATGCTAGTTCTGACGTGCCTTTGATGTATGTCAGAGCAATCCTTCCTGCGGATAGCATTGTAAATAATCTTTGCAATAATATAATGCTTTAGGGGCAGGTAGTGTCTCGTAGATATTTTGAAGCAGCTGCTGATGATGTGAGTGGTATCTTCCACACTGGCATCGCAGAGCCGACATTTCCTATCATAACGTGGATGTCTGGTGGTATCATTGTCTTTCTTGTTTATCAGGTATTTAGGGGCTGTCTCATGTTAATGGATAGTAGAGGCATATCCTTGAAGGTAGGAAGTAATGTATCTATTACAAGTTCAGGAGAGGCTACACTTTCTGTCAATGTTGTTGTTATCCTCTGGCTTACGAGATATGTACCCATTCATTGCTTTTTGGTGGTATAATGCTTTCATCCCCTCCATATATCCATTTATGTATGTGTGTTTCCATGCTAGTTAGGTTGGTGTTAACTTAAGTATTATGAGAGCGAATTGGGGGGAAAAGTAGATATAAGAACCATCAAAGATTAGTCGACGAAAGAGAACATAACTGAATATACCAAGATATTAAGAAGCATAGAGGCGAGAAATTATGAGGGTGAATGGTCGAAAGGGAGTGGGGAGTAGCAAGATGGAGTGAGGAAGGCAGAGACTGATTAAGTAGACCAGATACACTAAAAAGAAGAAATGAAACCTGGTCATAAGTGGAAGATTCTGATAAAATGAAGGTAGAGTAGAATGAGAAAGGGGTGGAGCGCAAAGAGTAAAATGAGAAACAGGAAAAGAACTGATAATGAAAACGAAGCAAAGATAGCGTGCTAGTTAAATTGTGACGGACATAATGAAACACATTCAAACACAGTAGGTGAGTTATAATAACGTAGAGGTCACGTGGAGACAAGTCTGCCGAGCAAGATAACCTTCAAACATTGTCGCTGGCGGACATTTTAATTCTGTAGTAAATAGAGAATTATAAGGTTACTTATCTTGGAAAGTATTACGTTCTTTGCTTCAAGCGAGAAAACATGTTCATGTAAAATGAAAGATTTGAACATACTTATCAATTACTTAATTGTTTTTAATTTTACGGCGTTCTCTACTTTACACAAATATATACACATATAGAGGTACGCACGCCCCTACACACAAACACACAGACACAGACAGACACACACACACACACACACACATACACACACACACACACGCACACACACACACACACACACAAAGACACATATGAAAATGCGAGGAGTATACTTTTATGTGTGTATGACGGCGGTGTGATGGCAGAGACTTTAGAGCATCGGGTAAAATACTTAGCGGCTTTTCTTTCGGCTCTTTGCGTTCTGATTTCTCATCCCGACGAGGTCAGCTTGGCCTTTCATCCTTTTAGGGGGTCGATAAA
>NC_068981.1:117938814-117942033 GCF_001194135.2 Octopus bimaculoides | reverse complement strand
TCCGACTAAAAATTGCTGTCTGTGTGCTAAACTCAGAAAGAATGATATATGAATGTATATACATAAGTAGAAGTTTCTCTCTCTCTCTCTCTCTCTCTCTCTCTCTATTTATCTATCTATCTATCTATCTATCTATCTATCTATCTATCTATCTATCTATCTATCTGTCTGTCTGTCTGTCTGTCTGTCTATCTATCTATCTATCTATCTATCTATCTGTCTGTCTGTCTGTCTGTCTATCTATCTATCCATCTATCTATCTATCTATCTATCTATCTATCTATCTATCTATCTATCTATCTATCTATCTGTCTCTTCTTCTGACACAAAAACGCTCGTTCCCTCTCATGAGTGATTATAATGATTTAAAAATAGGGTAAGGAATAAACATATATTCAACCATACGTATGTATAGATAAATCTGTTTGAATTATGACTCTGAATAGTATGTTAAAAAAATAATAAACCTTTAATAGGAGAAAACTTCAGTGTAGAAAATATTGATAATGGAAAACTTGCATCCTTCTCCGTAGACATATTATCTTCTATTTTCAGGAACAGTTTGAGGTATTGGTGAACAGTCAACGGCACTGGAGAGCATAAAGATTAAAAAATCTACTACAGAAAAATTTGTAAGACTGCAAGACGCGACATGTTCAGCTGCAACAAAGATTACGAAGCTGTTGTCAAGGTAGCTGAAACGATTTTTTCTGGTAAGTACAGTCTTTTCGGAGTATTTTTGTTCATTTTCATGATTCTGATACTTTAATTTTTTTTTTTTTTGATGCAGATTTTTCAAAAAACAAGTGTCAAGGTTACAAGGAAAATGGAGAAAACTGAGTATCGTGCTGTCATAAAGTACCTTCATTTGAAAGGCATGACTCCATCAGAAATCCATGAAGATATGGTGAGAACCTTAACAGACAATGCTCCTTCATATGCAACAGTCAAACACTGGGTAAATGAATTCCAGCGTGGCAGGGAGAATGTAGAAGATGATCCAGCACCAATGAGACTTCCAGCTGCAATCACCGAGGACAACATTGACCTTGCTCTTGGTATGATAATGCAAGATCGCCGAATATCATGTCGTCAGATAGCCGAGAGACTGGGCATCTCAACTGAAAGAGCAGACAACATTGTGACAAAAGAACTTGGGTTCTCAAAGGTTTCTTGAAGTTGGGTCCCTCGCCTTTTGACGCCTGAACAGAAATGCACCAGGTGCACTTTGTCCACGGGCAATCTGGAACTTTTGAAGCTGATGAAGAGAATTTTCTTGCTCGTTTCATTACTATGGACGAAGGTTAAGTTCATCACTACCAGCCTGAAACTAAAGAACAATCAAAGCAGTGGAAGCACACATCTTCTGCTATCTCAAAGAAGGCCAGGGTCATTCCTTCAGCTGGTAAGGTCATGGCGTCAGTATTTTTGGATTCTCAAGGTGTCTTGCTGATCGATTAACTTGAAAAGGGTCACACCGTGACAGGGATGTATTATTCTCAGCTACTGAAATGCCTCCGAGATGCAATAAAAAAAAGGCCGGGACGACTCACCAGAGGAGTACTTTTTATCACGACAATGTTCCAGCCCACACCCCAGTGGTTGCCATGGCAACATTTCGTGATTGTGGATACGAACTTGTTCCCTATCCACTTTATTCACAAGATTTAGTCCTCTCTGATTTTCATCTATTCCCCAAAATGAAAAAAAGCCCTGGCTGGTCATCATTTTGCCAGTGACAATGACGTCATAGATGCTGTAGGAAGTTTCTTGGAATCTCAAACAAAAGAGTTCCTCAACGCCAGGATAATGACGCTTCAGCACCGATGGAGAAAGTGTTCAGCCATCGAGGGGGACTATGTTGAAAAATAATTCATCAGGAGTCTTGTACTATGTTTTTTTTTTTTTTTGAGGCTCAGAACTTTTCATACACCCTCGTATTAATATCTTTAAATGTTTGTTGTCTAGTGTTTGTGTTTGTTTATAAGATAGTTAGGGTTTTGTGTTTATTGACGATGCTGCCTTCACAAGACTTTTCGTTGGTTGTTTATGTTAGGGTTGTGGTGTGGTCTTTGTATTTTTATAGTTGTAGGCGCACAAATGTATGCCTAATGTGTGTATTGAGGAGTTTATGGTAGAGCCCGTAGTATCTGTGTGCGATGTGTAAGTAGGATTTTAAAACAATATTTTTGCGAGAGTTTTTTTTTTTTATGAATGGGTTCTCTTACCTTTTTAGAGGAAGGATATATGCGTGTGCGGGAATTTTGTAACTCATTAGAATTTTGCTTATTGACATTTATTCAAAACAATGTGTGTGTGTGCGTGCGTGTGTGTGCGTGTGTGTGTGTATGAATCCAAGCCCATTGTACGTATCTAGCGCTGGGCCGATATTTTCTAAACCTTGATGACTATTATTTTGCCGAGGATCATAAAACCTAAAATAAAATCCAAATACGCACATGCCGCATTCCCATGTGAAAAGAAAAATAAGACACCATCCAAAAATTCACCGGCATTATCGAAATTACAAGTTGATAATAACGTTTACTTATTCGATAAGTGTTATTGCATACCTGTTTGCGTAATACACCTTATTATTTCAACCAATCGCTGAAATTTTGAAACTGCTGTAAAGGTCTATCAAGTGCTACATGTTTTCTTCGCCAAATATATTTGAAGTTCTGTTTGCGTCATATCTTTTATAAATGATATAAATGACACAATGTCATCTGAACTTGCTTGATCGTCACTATTAAGACGGTCGAGGAATACGTCTTTAAACCCAACTCTTGGTCCCCAGGATTATAACCACCCTAGTTAGGAGGTTGTGACTTAAGAATTTTTATTATTCTTTTATTCGTTTCAGTCATATGGCTGAGTTCATGCTGGAACACCTCTGGGATCATGCACTTTTACATATCATTCTTCTTTGGCTGATTTATTCAAAGTGGTAGGATTTCATGTTACCACCCCGTATGTACTTTTCCCTTGGTTGTTTTGAAGTACAAGCATTCATTGAGTGATCAGGTATACCTTATACCTGCATCTCGCTAATAATGTGCAGGTGTGCATGGATGCGTGCGCATGTGTGTGTGTGCATTTCTGTGTATGACTTACAGTGCAAACGAAAGAAAATGGCCGCATTTTGCTGACGAAACATTAGCAAGCATCTGAGTCAGCGTGTTACTAAATATGTTTGTGCGTATATATATATATATA
>NC_068981.1:117938532-117938804 GCF_001194135.2 Octopus bimaculoides | reverse complement strand
TATATATATATATATATATGTATGTATGTATGTATATATATGTACATATACACATACTTGTATATATTATTATAAAAGCTGCAAAATATTCACAGAGATGTTACTCGAGCCCGTTCGTCAACCAGTTGTGTACCCATTTTGTGTGTGTATGTGTGTGTATATATATATATATGTGTGGAGGTTTGTGTGTATGCGTGTATGTATGTGTGTATCTACGCTATGAGGAGTTCATCCGCCTTTTGACAGGTCTTATTTTTCGTCCTGCAGGGTGT
>NC_068981.1:117937495-117938432 GCF_001194135.2 Octopus bimaculoides | reverse complement strand
ATTAAATGGAATTCTTTTACTCCAAACACAGATATCCTTGCATCTGCTGGCACACCCTCAATTAAAACTAAGATTTTCAGGAACCAATTGAAATGGTGTGGCCATATTGTTCGAATGGCACATGAACGCATGCCGAAAGAGCTGTTTTATGGTAAGCTTGCAGAGGGGAAACGCTATTGGCATAAACCTAAAAAAAGGTTTAAGGATGGCATAAGGACTACTATGAAGTCACTTGGAATGGTTCCAGAAGATATAGAAACCCTCGCTTCAGATCGAGCTGGATGGCGAACAAAAGTGTGAAATGAAATGAAAGCGGTTGAAGAGGCCAGGATAACGCAAGCAAGACTCAAAAGATATTTAAGGAAGAATGTAAAGATCGAGAAGGTGAATGACAAGGACCTTTTTGTGTGCACAGTCTGTGACAGACCATGCCTGTCTTTGGCTGGCCTCAAATCTCACCTGCAAACCCATGGAAAATAAACTTCAACCAACTATTCTGACTATATGTCTGTGCACACGTTTGAATGCGATGTATTCCAGAAGGCTTGCAAATCCAATGGTGGTCTTAAAAGACATGTTAGGATTCACAATGAGCAGAGCTTACCTGCAGGTATTGGTAGTTCAAACAGAGGTGCAATCTGTGTGGGTGTTTTTTTTCAAAACATCGTCTTGTTTAAAAAGCCACATCAGACGCCATGAAAGGGCTAAGGTGTAGGTACAGGAGGTGTTCAGACTCTGTGTAAGGAGTAGACAACCACCATGTATGCTATGAAGTATTCCGATGCTGTGAAATATACTGTGAAAAAACACTGACTTCTGAAATTTGTCCTCTCTTTCTTGGTCATGTATTCCTGATGCTCGATTAGAGCGCTAATTAGTTGTGCTGTATAAGGGGATAATTATCTTATTTTTTCTACATGATATATATATATATATA
>NC_068981.1:117931663-117934002 GCF_001194135.2 Octopus bimaculoides | reverse complement strand
ATAATAATAATAATAATAATAATAATAATAATAATAATAATAATAATAATAATAATAATAATAATAATTATTATTATTATTATTATTATTATTATTATTATTATTATATTAATTTTTTTACATATTTTACCTGTGAATTTGCGTGTGTAAACTGGGAATGCATACAATGAGGTTCTCTGTCCTAGGTGTGCGGAAAACACTCGGCGAGAAATGGAAGAAAATTTGAAGAAAGAAGAAAAAAAAACGTAATAATAATAATAACAACAACAACAACAACAACAACAACAACAACAATAATAATAATAATAATAATAATAATAATAATAATCACACACACACACACACATATATGTACACGGACACTCACGCACGTAATTACATGCACGTGTATACATGCTTCTCATCACACATACTCATATATAATATACATAAAAACATACAATATATACTTATTTGTACACGTATGCATTATAGTGTGTTTTAGTCTACACTGAATGATAGCAAACGTCACATTTAAAAGAGGTTTTGCAACAAACGTAATTTATAGGCAGGATATATCGAAGTGGATACTGGAACAAAACATATAAAACCAGTTGAACGTGAAGTAGCTATTTTCTGTTCCTCATACCTGTTTTATGAAGGTAAACTTGTGCTTCTGCAGTTAAGTACTCTTTGCAGACAACATAGCATAATCTATCCCTTCTCACAGATATACACACACAGTTGCAAGTACAAACAAAAGAAAAGAGTACTCAATCCATGTATCAGTGTTCATCATTAACGTTAATCCTTTAGTGATTCAACTGAGATTCACGTACATTAGATTGATCCGTTTCAGTTGTCAAATTATGTTCATACGTGCATATATACATACTTACATACATATATGCATATACATTGATACACGCACATACACACATGCGCGCGCTCCCCCCGACCCACGTTAATCAATGAAATTCCAACTGAGTTTAATGTTCACGTTATATTATTTGCAATGTTTACAATTTTAAAGCATTGAATTAAACCAGTACTCTCATGCGTTTCGCATTAATCAAGTTTATGTGGAGAGAGTCGTTTTCAGCGATTGACAACTTTTGTGAAATGCTTGGATTTATCCTTTTAATACCTTCCGATGGGCTCCAGCAGGCCGAGTCTTACGAACTGTACTTTGACGAAGACTTAGATGTCACGGTATGGTGAATGCGTTAATTAAGTTTTAACTGTATTTCAACCAATCATTATGTGGCTTAGACGTCACTGTTTGGTGGGCACGTCGAGGATTCCTTACTCTGACTGCACCTAAAGAAATAATCCTTTGGCTATAATTTGGAATGTTGTAAAGAACATACCTGTTTCCATTGAATTCTATTGTTACTCTTCCAGAAATTTTTACATTTCAATTCAGTCAATGTTCCTATAGTCAACACTACAACCATCCTCACCACCACCTTTATTAATGTTGCTGTTAGTGGCGGCGATGGTAGCAGCAGTAATAGCAGTATTACTTATTATTATCATTATTATCACCATCATCATTAAAATTAGCACCGTTACTATAACTGTCCATTTAAAACGGACTTGAATTTATCAATAAAATCCTTTTCTCTGACTTGCAACTTCTTTTGAGTTGCGTAGTTTATAGAATGGGATTATAAACATTTTCTGACCATCAGTTTGTTGCATTTGCTGATGTACATGGCAGAACGGAGCGCTATCGGGGATTAATGGGTAAGTTACACGATAGCAGCAAAAGCATTTCTGTGGAAGTAACAAGATTTGACTTAGCAATGCTGGGAAGGATTTCCAACATGGAGGGAACTGTGGGCTGTAAGGTACCATTCCGTTGAGTATAAGACCGTACACTTGCATAGTTAGCTGCCAGTGGCCTGAAGTTCATGAACAGGGTATACCTATGTTGGCAAAAATAAAATAGTTCATACTTTCAGTTGATGGAAATCGCAGGTTGGTGGAGTAAATGTTGTCTCTCATGGAGGCAGAGTTGAAAATTGTGAGTTAATGTTGAGTATGAACATTTCTATCAGCGATACACCATCACATTTTGGGAAGGTCGTCCCTTCGATAATGGAGTGCCCAGATGAAACGGGACAAAGAGGCGGTGCTTTCCCTATCGCTGTAGATACTCGCAATTGGAGGTACTGGCTATCTTGCCAGCAAATTCAGTCATTTCGATATTATGGATTTTTACTCTTTTACATCACGTAGTTTTTTTACTCTGTCTGTCTGTCTGTCTGTCTGACTGTCTGTATGTATGGATATATATATACATATGTATATACACACACACATATATGTGTATATATATATATATATATATATAT
>NC_068981.1:117929586-117930903 GCF_001194135.2 Octopus bimaculoides | reverse complement strand
ATATATATATATATATATACAAGGTGCGTAAGATATTTTTGAGGACAGATTTATGCTTATAAAAAACATATAATAACATATAACTTTATCAAAAAATGCTATGAAGATAAAAATAAACCTTTTCTATAATGTTATTCAATAAAGCCACCTTCAGCTTTAACAACTACTTCTATATGGGATCTAAAGCATCTACATGTTCGAATCAAGTAGTCCTAGTTCATTTTGGACATTACTCTGACTATGGTAGCTTTCATAGAATCTTTGGTGTTATGGGCGTGTTCAACGATCCATATATAATAAGTCCAATAGATTGAGATCTGGGGAATTAGGAGGCCAAATGTTAGGGGTTATGTGATCATGGAAGTTTACAGCCATTCATTCCTGTAATACTAGCGCCATATGTGATAGTGCAAAGTCTTACTGAAATACATATGGCCTTCCATGGCACACACTGTCTATCCAGGGCATAACAATCATTTCCAGGACCTCATTGTAGGCGTCATTGTAGTTAACTCTAAGGCCTTGTAGAGAGAAGTAAGGAGGCATCATATGTCCTTCATTGCTAGCAACCCTTAAAACCATGACAGTTGCAGTAAATTTTGTATGCATAAGACTTGGAACTTCAGAAAGGCCTGTACATTACCTTGTGTCATTTCTTCAGCTAACTTTTTGATATTAATCGAAGTATTTCTCGTTTGAGTAAAACCAAATCAAATATTCTTCTCCTGGATTTTTCAGTTTGCTTAAAAGCATTTTAGATCTCATGTAGTAAGTTTCTTTTGCTTTTTCTGAGAAATTGACTTCTCCATATCATATAAGATTTATTATCTCATGTCTTCGTGGACAACATTTCTGACTGTTCCTTCTGATGCATGGAGATATTTTGAAATTGACCTCATGGACTTTCTGGGATTGTAAACAATGGTCTGTTGAACTTGCTGATTACAGAATGTTTAGAATGCTTTTTAGGCTTTGATATTGGTGATACGTTTCTATCTTCAAACTCTAGCTCTTTACAAGCTTTGTAGACGAAAGATCGGGAAACTTTTGAAACTCAAGATATATCGAAGTCTTTATGCTCAGCCTTTGTAACCACAATAACAGCATGCCTCTTCATTTCTTGAGTAAGCTGACAGACTGCCATTATTATTTTCTGAAACAAAGATTATACAGAGTTAGCAAAAAATGCAGCAATGATCCCTAGAAGGCATGTCCTCACATACCTTACACACACACACAGACTCTCTCTCTCTCTCTCTCTCTCTCTCTCTCTCTCTGTATATATATATATATATATATATATATATATATATATAT
>NC_068981.1:117928027-117929428 GCF_001194135.2 Octopus bimaculoides | reverse complement strand
TGTGTGTGTGTGTGTGTGTGTGTGTGTGTGTGTATGTGTATATATATATAAAGGAATACCAAAAATGAGACATGAACGCAAAGCATCCACTCTGACGATACAAAAATAAACAAGGACGGGTTATTCGGAGTTTTCTTTGTTCAGTCGAGTTTCACATTATCTTTGCAATTTCGGCTGGTTATACTCGAGATTGCTCCAATCTGGCCAGCCCCAAGCAAAAACTAAGCTAGGAGCATTAGATTCCTTGGAAGAAAGCAGCGAATGCATACGAAAACTAGGACGGAAAAAACAGAGAAATGGTACACAAATACAAATGCAAATAAAAGACATTAACAAGTTTCTTTCGACTAAGGACGAATTAAATTAAGTTGGCGTGGGTGGAAGTGAAGCCTTACGGCAGGGATATAAGACATGACAGGCATAGGGAGGAATATAGATGTTGCACGGATGGTAGTCGAACCAAGAAAAAGAGGACAGGCTTGGCCGAACACCGGTCACGTGGAGAGAGAAGAGAGAGAGGTAGAGGCAGAGGGATAGAAGAATTAGGGAGGGACGAGAAAAAGGAAAAGAGACAGGTTGAAATGAAAGAGGATGGAAGGTGAGAATGAAGAAACAGCCTAACCGAGGCAATGATCTCAAGGGTGAATCTTATTCTATATTATGGCATTTCAAACCAGGCAGGATTTAGTGTTCATAGTTTTATAAACGGTTTTACCCAGCTCATGTATTCTTTCAGATTCTTGCAAAGTCCAACTTACAATCTAAACGTTCCTTTGTATACTTGTCTCTTTGCTTTGGGTAAAAATATTCGCATATTGTCACGCTTGGTTGTATCCTCCTACCGGACAAATGTACTTGGTTTCTGAAGCCCCTTTCTGGTTCGATTTAAAATACTAGTTTCTAACACAATACCACAGAGTGTTGCCATATGAATCTCATCACCCCACAGAATTTCTCTCAACTGCAAACAACATAGTGAATTGTTAATTATTAATTATTAATGTTTTCATAGATATTCACTAAAATCGGTGAAACCTATAATCTTCGATAAAAGTTTACCAGAATAACGAAGGATACTTGTGAAACTTATCTGTCAGTCGTCAGCAACACATTGCACTACAAGCCAGCCGCAACACCCAGCACTGATCCCCATGTATCTCCAAATAGCCCTAATGAGCCCAATCCGATCGACAGCTATTAGGAACATCAACGGATGTGAACCAAACAATAAGAAAGATTCTTAATAGACATCAACTGCCTTACTTAGAAGCAGTGAAAGCTTGGAGTGATTTCCTCGTTTAAACTATTGCAATTTTGATTCTACACACACGCGCGCACACACACACACACACACAGACACACACACACACACACACACACACACACACACACACACACACA
>NC_068981.1:117925076-117927970 GCF_001194135.2 Octopus bimaculoides | reverse complement strand
ACACACACACACACACACACACACACACACACACACACACACACATGAACACATAACGCAGTTATGCATTTGACGTAATGTTAAATGTAATTAGATATAATATAGTAATGAGTCAATGTGCTGTAGACAAATATAATCTGGCATAAAACTGTCGGCTGAGTTTTATTAGCATGTATGTACGCTTGTATATTTATACGTGCATACAAATGTATGATATAAGAATATTTATAAATAAATGCAATAAAAATATATTAGGAAATGCCTCTGGGACAGTAGGTTAATGATCTTACGTATTTCTAAAAGGCAAAAATATCTTGTATTACGACTCTAAAATGTAATAAAATATATTTTAATAATAACAATAATAATAATAATAATAATAATAATAATAATAATAATAATAATAATAATAACAACAATAATAATAACAATAATAATAATAATAATAATAATAATAACAACAACAACAACAACAATAATAATAATGATGATGATTATTCTGATGATGATGATGAGGGGGAGGATGAGGGAGGGAGAAGAAGATGACGTAGAAGAGTTGGTTGTGGTTGTGGTTGAGGTGGATGATATTAATATTACATATGGTGCAAGGGCAAGTGCTGCAAAGGGTTAATAAATAAAGCAACAACGACAATGGTGACGAAAACGATGACGATGACATCTTTAATAGGCCCTAAATTCGTAATATAATAAGAAATAAATCAAAAGGATCGTGCTCGTAACCAATAACAGTTGTTCAAATTTGATAACTTCCAGAATTTTCAGTCAATCAGAAAACAGCGCGTTAGCTGCCTCTTCCTTCACCAGTTGTAGTGGTGGTGGTTGTAGGGGGCATCGGCATGTCAAAACATTGCTAGAAATAACAGACAAAACATTAAAATATACACGAATGAAATTAATATTAAAACATTCGCGAGCAGAATTGAAACGCTGTTTGAGTTTTCTTTTCAGCGTTGAATGTTCACCATCCCACTTACATTGCACACACACACACACACACACACATACACACACACACACACACATACACACACACATACTCACACAGAGTTGAAACGCTCCCACTACCGGTTTGCCATCACCCCTTCCTTCCTTATTCATCTATCACCCCTTCCTTTCTCATTCATATGTTGTGACGGAGAAAAATATAAGAATATTATTATAGTAGAAGATTATTTTTCTCGTATCTCCTTCTCCTCCTTGTGCACATGCGCAGCATCTTTGGTTATTATGGAAACAAACTTTTTCGCTACGGTGATGTGTAAAATATTCGCTTCTGATTGGCTAAAACACCCAACTTTTGCACATTTTAAAAACTAATAAATTTTAAATTATGGATTTATACGAAAAATTAATTTCATTGTCATAATTAGTGTACAAAATTTAATCCATTCGCCAAATTTGAAAACAATTCGAGCAAAATTGTCAACAGTGTCGAAAACCACAAAGATGCCAAAGTAGTTGTTTGAATTTTAGGTTTGATGCATATAATTAAAAATCTTAGCAGCTATATATATAAATCCATCTATTGTCGAGAATCAAGTCAGTGAATCTCCGTGAGTCACAGCATATGATCATCCTGAGAAAAAGTCCGGAGTAGGTAAGTGCGGAAGTGCGTCAAAGACTATATCAAACGATGGATTCGAAACAAGACACTGGCTGGTTGTCTGCATAAACCACAAGACAGATGAAAGTGAAGAGTCTTACAAAGCCAACTCTTGGACTTCGAAGGTCACCACGGCTGAAGACTAATCCATATTCACATATGTATTTATGATTTCTAAGGTTCTAGTTTGTGACAGCTGGGTAGTAGGCTGATATGCAGGAAGTTAACAAGAAAGAAAAATTGTGCAGGGAATAATAGGGTTCTGTTATGCAATCACTAATATGTTCGCCTGGCAAGCACTACGAAATTCATCTTTCGTATTTGCTATTTCTGTCTCAATTTGGAGCGTATAATATCTAATATAATTTTACATTTTAATCCAATGTTTCCAATCGTTGTCAGCACTTAAAACTATGCATATTTGAAGCCAAGGATTGAATACAAACACAATTATTAAATTATATTGTGTAAGTGAGGGAAAAGACTAAGAAAAATAATTGTTGTTTGGTAGCCGACTAGTCTGCAAAAATAAAATGAAATTAAATGATGATAATATCGACTATATATATATGTGTGTGTGTGTGTGTGTGTGTGTGTGTGTGTGTGTGTGTGTATTTATGTACATGTGTGTGTATTTATGTACGTGTGTATGTATGAATATATTTTTGTATGTGTGTGTGTGTGTGTGTGTGTGTGTGTGTGTGTGCGCAAAGTGAGTAATGCGATCCGTAAAATTGGATTCTACTTTGCTTTAATCAGATAGATGCAATCGGCAATAAAACATATTAAACGTTGGCAATAACATTGGTTTGAAAGATAAAAATTCAGTAGTATTTTACAAACAATTTTACACGCAATAAATATGTGACTTCAGCGTGGTGGATTGCCAGGAACTTTGGAACGTCTGACAAAATGCCATACGGTGTTTAGCCATGTCCCTCTACTTTCTGACATGAAATCTCACTGGAATGGATTTTGAATTCCATGATTCAGGTCTCCATGAAAGTAGGTATCTGTTAAATATTGGTGTATTGGCCCTATGTTAGAAATAAATAAAGACAGAAGAACAGAATCTTCTGCTGAGTGTATTTTGAGGTGCTTTCTAGTGTCATTTGACGTCTATCTCTAGGATGTAGATGCCGTTTTCTCAGAATCCTTATTTATAATTGTATCTATATATCTATATCTACATCTAATCTATCTATCTATCTATCTATCTATCTATCTATCCATCATCTATCTATCTATATACATACCCTCCATATATATA
>NC_068981.1:117915350-117918746 GCF_001194135.2 Octopus bimaculoides | reverse complement strand
GTGTGTGTGTGTGTGTGTGTGTGTGTGTGTGTGTGTGCATATGTATGTACATGTGAATGTATGTTTATGTACTGATATGTGTGTCAGTTCAAGTTGTATACATGACAGTTACTTTGTTGAAGGTTGTATATACGCACATATATATATATATGCATATACACATGTAATCATTTTCCGTAGACACGCTTATGTCGCTTGAGGCCACCTGATGTCCCGCAGACATTTTAGCAAACGAAACAAGTTGACTCAGTTTGCTCCATGGTCTAAGAGTGGCACCAGACATCTTTGAAAAAGTATAGATAATTATACGCACATACTCAAGCATGAAAACCCGCATGCTGCAGGTGTATATATAGACATATATACATGCATAATTGCAGAGTATTTCTAGAATAGCTGAACATTTGGAGCCTATGTCGTTGAGGAAATATTTCCATGTAACTCAGCGATTCCGTTTTTTTTTTTTTTTACATTCTATGTTTCCTTCACACTGTTCTGTGTTCCTAGCAGACGTTACACTCATAATCTTCTTAGCTTTCTCTCAGAAGATGGATCTACTATTATGTTTTACTAAGAATAATCCTTCATCAACAATGGAACTGCTAACTGCTATTATCTTTTACTCGAGATGAACTTGCTACTAATATCGATGAACCGGTCATTAATATCCTTTATTAAGTATATTCCTTAATTCTTTTTCCTATAAGTTACTTCCTGTGATCTGTGTATGTATTTCGAAAATCTGTTCAGGCTGATGTTATCTCGTGTAGTCTCATCCAAAAAAGGAGACAAGTACCAACGCATCCATGTAGCTCCCTTGAAAAGTTGTGAAGATCTCATATGAATACATTGGTTGCGTTGTTAACCCACAAATAAAGAATATTTATACACCAGTTCGGTGTTGTGCACTCATATCAATATTGAGCGACAGACCACACGTGTGTGCACGTTTTTACATGCGTGTGCGCTTGTACGAGCACGTGTACGTGCGCTAGGCCACGAGTGTCTGTGTTCGTTTGTATGCAATAATTTTTTTTCGCTATATTGTATGTTTGTTTCTTTTTGTATCTGCTCTTTGTTATTCATCTTCTATTACAAAGAAGCAGCATCTGTCAATTTACCACATCTACCTACGAAGCCTGAGAGGTAAATATGTAGTAATAAGTTGTGCAAAACAGAGTTTATTTTAATAAGAAACCTCTTGAAAATCAACTGAGGAGACCCATCTACACTGAAGAATGCACCACAACCACTCACGAACTATCGATGCAAGATGAGTTCAAACTATTGTAGTGATCAATAAAGATTTTCCTATATTCTATCTTCCGTCTCTTCCAATAATCGCATACATGAAGAAGACTGAGCGATTCCTGTGGTAGATCCAATGAACATGCTTCACCGGCAAACTACCAAGTATATATCATATCCTTTATTAATTAGGAAGTAGGCTACGGATCCCCGGTTCTCTCCCTACTTGACGGTGACTACCATAACTCCAGCCCCCGCTATGAAATTGGACCCTAGTAGCTCATTAATTGGAGTACTCATACAGCATACTTAATAGTTTAAATCACCAGTGGCCTAAACTCTTCCTATTCTCCCTCTCTCTGTTTTTCTTTTTGTGTGTGTCTTTGTTGACGTACACTTTCGCTAGTTTTCTTACAAAGGGGTCTTATGCTCTTAGCTTAGACTTTTTGGGGGCAACCAGATCGAACCATCTCAAGTGTAACTGCCCGAAATCGCCGTGACTTCTGGAACTTGACTGAGGAAAGAAAGCCTCGAATGATCCGTCTGTTTTTGCCTGTCCTGCTAATTGTTGTTTCTCTTGTCCGCCTTTGTATCGTCTTTCTGTCCGAATATTTTAATGTGCTCTATTGCGCTTTTGTTCCATTTTGATATACATCTATCTATCTATCTATCTATCTATCTATCTATCTATCTATCTATCTATCTATCTATCTATCTATTTAGGACGATAACTCACAAGGTAAGAGTGTATCCATGTCTAGCGTGCCAATTTTCTGTCTGTTCCTTAACTGTCCTTCGGGTCAGTTTTGGGATGGATATATATATATATATATATATATATATATGTGTGTACACATATATTTCGCTTAGGCATTACGAGACTAATAACACGGTGTAGAACTCAATATATGTATGTTTCAGAACGAAGTGTCGGTTGAGTGTGGAGCGGTTATAAGAGAAAGTAAGATGACAAAGGAATAAATGACCATCTTATGAACTACAGCCGTTTCTGCTATAAGATGCAGCGGATCCTCAGTTGGCTGATGGAATGTGCGCACACTTCTAGATGATAATTTCAACAAAAGCCAGAAAAGTGTACTGCGCTTATTGCATGTGAGTTTAAAAAATATTCCCATGATATAGTTGCTGAAACTCCTCTCTCTGGTGGGGGTCAAATAAATGAACCTACTTATGGATATACTGTATTCTGCAGAGGCCTACCTGCGGGTCAGTGTAGAGAGTCTGGTGTTGGGTTTCCACTCAAGAATTCATTAGTATCCTCCATTGCAGAATTTCCAAGTGGTATATCTGAACGAACCATGTCATGCTGTATAAAACTGACAAAATATAGGTTTCTTACCGTTGTCCGTATTTATGCACAAACAATGTCTCATTTCGATTAAGCTGTATGACAATTTTATGATGATCTAGTGCAGTTATTCAAGAAAATACCAATTTCTGACAAGCCTCGCTTTGTCTGTATTTGACCGCACCACAGCTTGATAATCGGTGATGGTGAGTTTATGTCACCGTAAAATAGCGGTTCGGCCAAAGAGAGCGATAGAATAAGTACTAGCCTTAAAAAATAATAAAATATCGGGTCGATACGTTCGACAAAATTTCTTCACGGCAATGCCCCAGGATATGATAAATGATAAAGGATACTAAGACAAGGACCTTCAACCATGCTCTGTAGGAGTACCTCCAAATACATCGAATACAGGAGCATGGAGACTGAATAGTCCTTCATACTGATTATTAGACAATGAAGACCAGATGTATGTCACATTATCTGTTTACATTTGGAAATTAGGCAAATTTTTCCAAAAGTCTACTTTATGTGAGTGTATAAATTTGTAAATAATAACACGATTGTATCTAATATGTTGTATATATAATGATATTTGTGTTAATTTACAGGCTCATGTAGCTACAGATAATTCAGTGTTTATTATAGGCACATATGTATATAAATATGTGTTTTATATGTATAATCTGTGGTTTGGTGTGTGTATGTTTGCGTGTGTTTATAAACAATATATAGTGTACGAGTGTGAGTAAATGTTTGTTTTTTGTACTAATGCGTCTATATATTTATTGATGCTGATACTTACTTTGTGTGTGCGTGTATGTCTGTATGTATGTATA
>NC_068981.1:117912782-117914982 GCF_001194135.2 Octopus bimaculoides | reverse complement strand
TATATATATATATATATATAGATAGATAGATAGATAGATAGATAGATAGATAGATAGATAGATAGATAGTAAGAGAGAGAGAGAGATAGAGAAAGGAGGAGAGTAAGACAAAGACTTAAGGAGAGAGGGAGGAAGAAAATGAGCATGACGAAAGAAATTGGATATATAAGTGAGAAAAATCAAAAAATAAAATGTTAAATATGAAGAAACTGTGAGCTTACCCTGATGCACGCACACACAATCACACGTACACAGACGCACAGACTCATACACACACACACACGCGCACATGCACACATACTCACATATAGGAATGTACATGGATACATAGATACATGTCTGTGTGCGTGTATTTTCATGTGTATGTTTGTGTGTGGAAACGTATTTGCGAGTGAGCCTACATAGCTTTATGATGTATTTGTTTATCGATTTCTGTCATTCACTGACTCATCGTTGCTAATTCTTATCTTCGGCTGATTTCAAAACGAGTCTGCGACCTTCTCTCATTGCACCAATCAAAAGTATTGCCTCTTGTTTCTGACCTTTTCTTTCTTTCTTTCTTTATTTCTTTCTTTCTTTCTCCGACCTCTGTGACAGGCTAACTAATGATCCTTCCTCAAAATTATCAATGTCATCGTCGGTGCTGTCGTCATTGTCGGCTGCCTCTTTCTGTCTTATAATAATTATTATCATCAACTTTATTTGTCGCCATCTACATCTGACTCTTCCTTCAACCCATTATCTTCGTCGTCGTCATCATCATCATCATCATCATCATCATCATCATCATCATCATCATAGCTACTGACGACAGAAACACCACCACTTCTTCAATGACATCATTGTTATCGTCTTCCTCACCTTCACCATTCTCTTTGCAACGTGTTCCCCGAGCAGGCTAAAGATATGGCACATCCGGAGAAGAAATTTAGTGAAACTGCTTCAAGCAATTTCATTGGTTAACTCCATACTTTTGGTCTATTCGAGCAGAACTACTTAATCGCAATGAAATAAATGAGAACCATCATTAAATAAAACAAAAAAACACAGCACATCAAACATAATCAACGCAAACATTCACAGTTACAGACATTTATACATATACGTTTACTAATGGGTTGCCTGTACAAATATCTGTACGACATTCGTATAGATTTCTTCAATATGCATGAAAGTAGAAATTGTTGCCGGGAAGACCAAAATACAGTGAATGCGCAATTTTCATATTTTCATGTAGACATATGTCTACGTACTTGCATGCATACAAACATTCATCTACACGCACAGACACACACATATATATACGTACATACACGCATATATGCTTGTTCATGTGTGTATATGCTTATGTGTGTGTTTTCAATAGATGTGAATGCCCGTGCGCTCGTGCATCGAAACAATGCCTATAAAGTAAAAATTTATGCACGTGTTTTTCTTTTATTTTTTTACTGATTTCAATCATTTGGCTGCGGTCATACCGGAGCACCGGCTTAAAAGGCTTTTTTAGTCCAACAAATCATCCCCAGGATTTGCTCTTTGTAAGCCTAGTACTTACTCTATCGGTCTCTTTTGCCGAACCGATAAGTTACGGGAACGTAAACGCACTACCATCAGTTGTCAAGCACAAAGCTATGGTCGGCCTGAAATAGAAGACAATTGCCCAATGTGTCACACAGGGGAACTGAACCCAGAACCATGTGGCTGGGAAGCATGCTTCTTACCACAGAGCCCTGTAAAGTTTTCGCATATTTCTCATTATAGTAATATAATCAGCATAAAATATTTCTTTATTATCAATTTTATTGTTTGTATAGTGTGTTGAACAAAATACAATATGTATTTTCTTCCCCTTTTGCTCTGAGTTCAAATCCTGCTGTGTTTTCAAATTTGCCTTTAATCCTTTCCTGAACGACATTTCCAATCAAATTCTAGGCTCGATGATATCGACTGTGCTCCAACTTCAAAATTGCTATTAGCGCGTCGAACAAAATGCTTAGTGGCATTTCTTCTTCTAAGACCAAGTCCTTCCGAGATCAACTTTGCCTTTCAGTCTTTCAGAGTCGATAAAATAAAGTACTAGCGAAGTACCTGGGCAATGGCAGTCAATTATTCTCTCCTTGGTCTTGTGCGAAAAATTTACGCAATCCTCCTCCACTCCTCCACCCCCACCTTCACCACCTCCACCTTCACCACCTCCTCC
>NC_068981.1:117906544-117912679 GCF_001194135.2 Octopus bimaculoides | reverse complement strand
CTCCTCCTCCCCCTCCCCTCCTCCTCCGCATCATCATCATCATCGTTGGTCCTGTATGTGAAAGTGGTGCCAACAGATTAGTAGCCGTTTTAGCTTCGACGGAGGCAGGACGGCCAGATTTCTGTAGATATGTAGATATAGAACTTTCCGGGTGATTCCGGTTCCTTACTTCTAATGGAACTGTACTTCAGATACACAGACGAACTGTGTATGAAAAGTACAATGAAAATGAAGTACAAAAGTTTTGAATTCCTACTTTGTGTTGTGACTCATTTTTATGCTATTTTCCTTTTTCCTTTCGCATTATGATAACTTCAGCCAGCGATTTGGCTGCATTTTTAGTTTTCCACGAACAGCAAGTAATATCATAGCATTTCTCTTTTTTAATTGAGGTTTTTCCCGGCATATCTTGGAGGGAATCTTATAGTCCTTGACATGAGGGAAAATTTTGACCGTTTCCAATTCTTCGTAGGTATAGATATATAAATTTTCTCAAATGGCAAAAAAAAAAAAAAAAAAAAATCAGTTACAGAATTATCCTTTCTGTATTTCTTTTCTTGTAAGTGTGAAAGGATCAAATTCTGTATGTTCAATAGCATTGAAAGAAGGTCTGTGCTCATACATCTTCAACATTAATGGACGATAGATATTCCTTCGTTGGCGTTTGACAGGGATAATTCTGTCCCGTCGATTTCAGGAAAATGTTTTCTCACATGAAGGTGATGGGACCAATAGCAGAAAATTCAAATGCATTGAACTCTTATTAGGTTTATGTTGACTATTTCACCAAAACGTAGATATATACCTCAATAGTTTCTTCTTTGTATCATATTAACGTGAATATTTGTGTTAAATATAGTAATAAAAGTCGGATTTCAATAAATGCATCTTGCGAAAAGAAATAAAGATCGATTCATTAGAAACCTGCATTAGACAGAGGAATAATAGAGAAGACAGAAAATGTCCTATGAAGGAGAATACTAATGCCAGTAGACGAAATAATTTTTAGAAATGTTGACGTCAAAAGAAGATATTGATTATTAATCAACAAATACATTTAAGGAAACATACAACAAAGTGAAAAATTACAAGTTGTTTGCCTTTGAAATGCATAACAGGAGAAGAGGTAACAGACAAATAGTGTTCGGTCGAGTAAGTTGAAGAATTGCTGAAGTTAGGAAGAAAACATGAAAGTTGTTGAAGAAATACGTGCAGAGGAAAGGAACATAAAGAGTAACTATCTGTAGTCTGGCATCTAATTCACCTTTATTAATAATTAAATTGTTTCAATATATTTAAGGTGTTAGATCCGGTCTCAAGTCTTTATGGTGATAGTTTCTCTTTTAGTTATACAGGAAGCAGAATGTAAAACCTGCAGCGAGAGAGGTGAAAAAGGTATGGTAGATTAGATAGATAAGTGGATAGATACAAAATGCAGTGAGCAGTGTGTGAAACCACTTATAAGAAATGATTAAATGAATTGGATCTACGGTGTCCGACTCAACCTTACAGAAATCTGTAATTATATTTTACTTTAATTATTGTAGTTATTGTACCTTTTTTTTTTTTTACTTATTTCTGTGCAAATATATATATATGCACGAATGAATGCATGTGTACATTCATATATATATATATATATATATATATATATATATATATATATACGAACGCGAATACACACGCACAAACACATATACACACATGCTCACACACATATATAACATATATACATATACATATATGTAGATATGTAAGCACGTTCACAACTCTTTCACTCCTGTTAACTGAAATTTCTAACCGTATTCATATACTATACTTATATAATCGATTCCGCTTCCAAATTTGTAACTTTGACCTGCCTATGTTATGCTTGCGTCTCTTTGAAATATATTACATTTTTAAACACGTGTGCATGTATGTATGTAAGATCACTTGAGTATTGTAGCGTAGTAAATTTTTACTGAAGTCCGTTTGCTGTCTTTTTGACCAGTGATTATAAAAGAGGAGGTAAGGTATTCATAACCCGAGTCTGCAAATAACTTTTGATTACTAATTTGATACAGTAAATTTACTTGTATTTATAATTTCTTCTAGTCTTGCTTTTGCGCCAGAAAAGGCACTATTTTCAGAATATTTTTGAGATCTTACAACAACTTGTTAAGCCTAACTTTTAGTATCGATGCATACTCAGAATGTTTATGGAAGCTATTCCAGAAACTTTCTTAATACTTAAAGTTATCAGAATAAAAATGCCAGAGGCCAAGAGTTAAGATTTGAATGAAGTTTCTAAAACTATATATTCTATTTATGCTGCTATATTCTTATAGTATGGTCACAGTTGAAAGAACGGTGTTCATGACTCTCTCTGTGTTTAGGATCTTGAGTAGTGGGAAGGCAGGTTATACTTAAATCCGAGGCGTAACTTGAATGACTGTAAGAGAATAGCCACTACCAATTTAACCCAACAGCCAGGTGGTGGTTAAAGCAGGCGAAGATATTTACGTCATAATTGAGCATTTCGTCTCTTAAAATATTGAAGGATTATTAACTCGTACACGAAACTAATAGCGAATTTTGAAATTCAATAATTTTCAGTTCTGTTTCTATATATAGTTTGTTCTTTCCCACTCCCGTCATATCACTCCATGTAGCCGTTGCTGCTGTTATTCTCTTGGAGACTTATATTAAACTCACGGCAGCTTTGAACAAGTAAAACTATGATCAAAGGCGTTAAGGTAGTGATTATACCCTCTTAGATACGTATGGTCTGTATCAGATTTGATGGTGAGTTGGTTAATATTTCTAGCAAATTAAATAGACGCTGCAGGCAGCCTCCTTGGCTCATTTTGTTGATAAACTTAAGTAGTATAAATCTACTGTTTACACACTTATGTCTCGACATCTGCTATATAAAGTTTTGTACTTAGGACAAAAATAATAAGTATTATTTCTACTTGTAAACAGCAAGGCATAGTTTAAAACCTGTTAGCCAAGACTGATTTGTACTAGGAGGCTCAAGTGAGGTAACCACAAACTTCAGTTTTCATACTTCTCAGATTTCGTTTCAACGTATTGTAATCTTTAGATTAGCAATAAACGAGGCATCTTGTACTCCTTTGACAGAAAAACAACTTTATTTTTCTTTTCTTACTTTGTTTCATTCTTTTGTTTTTCACTTCTTTAATTTATATACCTGTTCATTTTCTATAAGGCTTCTCAACTTACAATTTTTTAAAGTTTATTATTGTTTTTGATAGATAAATATACTCGCATAACACATACAGAAACACGCCGGTGAAAAACACACACACACATACACACACGCACGCATGCACACGCACGCATGCACACGCACATACACAGACACACAAATAAACACACACACACACACACTTATCTATATATGTGTGCGAGCATGTGCTTATGTATGAGTTTTGTGTCCAGTAAAATAGATAAGCACAAGTGCGTGTGTGTTTGTGTTTGGTTGAGTGTTAGGAAAAAGGACAACAAAAACCAAGGCAGGACGAATATCTCAAGTCATTTAGAATATTTAATTAGAGTAGGTGACTTTGATGTAATGAATCAATTAATTAGTTAATTAACTAATTAATTATTGGATGTCTTACAGCCGTTTCAGTGATTTCCCAAGTAATAGGTGAGCACTAGGTATTCCGTCATCAGAGACAAGGTGAGTATGTATGAAAGTTCTAGACGGGGAATTCACAGTTTATAAAGGAATAAAACAGTAGATAAAAAAATAAAGAGTAAAACAGTAGATAGAAGAATACAGACAGGAGAATAAAGTTCACTCATCATCTTCCAGAAATTGGTCTGTACTTCTGTGAAGGTATAAGTCCTTAATTATAATCCCAGGTAAATCCAGGCAGTATTTTGGCAGTATTTTGAATGTTGCGTTCATGTTGAAAAAAGAGATCAAATAGTTAGCTAGTATGAAAATTGTCCACATGGGTATATAGAGGGAAAATAACAGACATCACGATAGACAGATATTGGGTGTAAGTAAATAGAAGTGAGAGGAGAAAGAGAGAAAAGAAAGGAAGGAATGAATGAGGGCGTGAGTAAAATCAAAGTCAAAAATCAAAAATCAAAATAAAGATAAGATGCCAGTATCATTCCTCGTTAGGGTCGGTTCGGAGTGAAGAGGTCAGGCATTAAGGTTTTTGGTAAAGCGGAGAAGGAGGGCATTTATGGCTATTAATTAGATAGAAGAATTCTAGGTTCGGTCAGGTCAGAAAGAATATTTATTTCAGTGGTCAGTAAGGATAGCTAAAAACAGAGGCCTAACTTAAGGGAGTACATATAAGATTAAATATACAATTAAATGGATAAAAGATTTAAAAAATGAATTAAAAATTAAGAATTAATTAAAAATTAAAAATCAAAAAAGATTATTGTAGCTAGCTAGCTTCTAAGATACATATGTTGATAGATGAAAGAGAAGAAAAACGTACGTAAGTTGCAACGAACGAATGTATATAGGCAAGTGTTATATGTGTTGATTTTGCTTGCATTTGGACCTATGTAAGAATCTAAAGGTACGATATAACTTTGCTTACATGTAGAGAATGCTTCGTGCTGTTTATTGAGTAATTGTGGAGAATCATGAATTAATATTTGGAGGGAATTCTTTCAGGCAGAGTATACACGTGGGGCGCTGGACTTGATATGGGACATCATAATCTTTTATGGCCCAGGATATCCTGTAAGGTATTTTTCTATTTATCAGATGGTGTATATGATTGGCTAGGGGCGTGGATTTGCTTTGCTCCTGATATTTAAATGATTTCAGGTGTGCAGAATATCTCTATTCAAAATTAATAGCAACCCCGATGTAATGGATAGTAGAATTGAGCAGTATGTTGCGGACAATACTACGTTAAAACTTCTGCAATGGGCTTCTAGCAGGCTTTCAGTCTGAGACCGGCAGCTGCAGATATCTGTCTTAAGTGGGTTAGTTGTGGAAAGAGATCCTGCTGTACTATTATTGGACAAGCTAAAGCTTAGGGTGGTATTATGGGATTGGCTCGTATTATTATTATAATTATTATTATTATTATTATTATTATTATTATTGTTGTTGTTGTTGTTGTCGTCGTTGTTGTTGTTGTTGTTGTTGTTGTTGTTGTTGTTGTTGTTGTTGTTGTTGTTGTTGTTGCTGTTGTTGTTGTTGTTGTTGTTGTTGTTGTTGTTGTTGTATTTCTCTTTATCCCAGAGCTCCTGTTGTCTTACATGCGTTAGAGCTCCTGGAGTCTCACATGCATAGCGAGTTTGCAGCCTCCGGTACCATGCTATCCATTCTTTTCAGCTATCTAATACTTTCCTGATTATTCTGGCCGTGCCAAGGAGGCAAACTTTTGTAACAGTTCTACTGGATACTCTATTTCAATTTTTTTTATATTCCCCTTGATGCTTTCAGATACTATTCCCAAGGACTCAACAATAATTGGCACTATATTCATCTTCTTCATTTTCCATAGCCGGGCTATTTCCTACTTCAAGGGTTGTATTTATCTATGTTTTCGCCTTTCTTCTTGACTATTCGTGGGTGAAAGAGGCATGCAACATCAACTATATAGCATATGTGGTGTATCTTGTCCACCACCACTAGCTCTGGTCTGTTATGCTCTAGCACCTGATCTGTTTGGATTGGGAAATCCCAGATGATTTTGCTCGCCTCCAGCTCCACCATTCTCTGCGGTTTGTCCTCATACGACGTCTTACCCTTTTCTGTCCCTCACCTTTCGTACAGTTTCACATGTAGCACTTCCGCTACCTGATCGTGTCGCCACAACTTCGGTTTTTGCAAGCGCTGTGCATCCAGTTAAGATGTGGTCCACTGTTTCATGCTGTTCATGACACATTCTGCATTTCGGGTCAGTGCCATGCCATCGTTCATAATTTTGTTGTGGTAAGCCCTGGTTGCTAAGCTTTGATCTTCTTCTTCTTCTTCTTCTTCTTCTTCTTCTTCTTCTTCTTCTTCTTCTTCTTCTTCTTCTTCTTCTTCTTCTTCTTCTTCTTCTTCTTCATTATCATCATCATCATTATTATTATTATTATTTTATGTTTGACTTTTGTTTTGCATTTGTACAAGTTGGATCCAAGTCTCACCCA
>NC_068981.1:117898927-117903468 GCF_001194135.2 Octopus bimaculoides | reverse complement strand
GTTTTTCAAACATTCTATGTCAGATCTAAGCAGCTTAATTTGGTGTTGAATGCGTTCTTGCCAAGAAGGCTTTTTGTGGGAGTGTTGTCTTTTTCTAATCTTTTCACCACATAGAATCGTTGAGATTCTTGCGGATGCATAGTACAGGTGGTTGAGATCTGTAATATCAACATCATTAGCTGAAATTATATCCTTAAGTGCAAGGCGGATTTTACCAATTATTTTCAGGTTTTGGTTAGAATTGCGAATTTTGGGGAGAGTGTCGCGTTCATTCATACTAGTTTCTTTAATTTTCAGCCATTCAATCATGATTTGATTTTTTAGATCATGTAGTTCTTATTATTATTATTATTATTATTATTATTATTATTATTGTCATATGCTCTCAACAGATTAGACTGTTGGAAAAGAAAAGAACCATAACATCGGTCTACAACATGTAGCCTTAGAAGCCAAGAACCCCCCTATTGTACTAAACTAGCTTCATGCCTATTTCCTCTGTACATCTGCTCAAATCTTTAGTGATAGATCCCAATGCACCTATAATTACTGGGATACATTTTATCCGCACTTTCCATAGTCTCTGTAATTCAATATCTAATCGTCGTTTCTTTATTTTTTTTTTCTATACCTCTCATATTAATTTTTTTCATCATTTGGGACTGTAAAATCAATTATCTCGAAATTTCTACTGTCTTTATCTACTACTGCCAAATCAGGCCTTGTATCAGTCTGAATTTTAAGGTCCCTCAACATCTTGCATTTCTTACTTTCTAGTACTTTACTAGGTTCATGCCCATACCATTTATTAGTATGTTCAAATCCTAGCTTTTTACATAGCTCCCAATGGATTACTCTCCCTAGATTGTCATGTATTTTCTTGTATTCTTTCTGTGTCAGCAGGCTACATTCACTGACTATATGAGTAACGCTTTCCTCTTTTAATTTGCATAACCTACATTAGGAATCTACTTGGTTTCTGTCTATCTTGGCTTTTATCCAATTAGATCTTAATACTTGATCTTGTGCAGCTATTAACAAACTTTCTGTCTCCCTCTTCAACTTTCCTTTCTGTAATCATAACCATGTCTCACTACTGCTATTTGCTCGTTACTGCTATTTGGGAATCTACCATGCAATGCTTTCTCCAGCCAGTCAGATAATTTCTATTCTTTTTTCTGGTTTTTAACTTTCTTTTGGGTTTTTGGTTTCCCTATATCTTGCTGTGACTCTAGCAGCTTTAAATAAACTTTCTTTAGTATTACGTACATATGAGTCTATATCTGCTGTAGCTGACCCATGCAGTCTTCTACTGATATTAACAATCTTCCGCCTTCCTTTCTACGTACTCCGGCCCTTGTGTGGAGTCCTTCATTCATATTGATTAACTTTCTAGTTCTTCTGTCTAGCTTTGCTAATTCAGTTTTTGTCCAATCTACAAAAGCTGCTGAGTATCTAAGTAATGATGCTGCCCAGGTATTTACAGCCTTCACTAGATTCGGATCATCTAGCATTGACTTCATTAGCTTCCTCACCCTTTTGGTGTACTCCTTCTCAATTTTAGTTTCCATTTCTGTAGTTAGTACTCTGTCAGATTCTCATACTCCTAGATACTTATAAATCTCATCCTTTCAATGCTTTTAATGTTTGGCCACCTGGTAATTGGATGCCTTCGCTGTTGACCACTTGTCCTCTTCGCCTGACTAATATTGCACACTTATCTATGCTAAATTCCATACCTGTATCTTTGCTAAGGAGTCTTAGAATCTAAACTTCAGATCGTCCATGTAGAGCAAATGGATAATTTTTCCATTGCTATTTCTGAACTGATACCCTGCCTTTGCCTTCCTATATACTAAACGGAGAGGATCAAACATAAAGCAAATATTAAAGGGGACAACGTGTCCTTCTGTGAAATTACTCCCAAAAAGTGTGTCACCTGAGTATAGATCTACTTTCCATTTCTTCATGCTACAGCTAACTAATTCTCTTATGTTTTCTGCTATACTGAATACACTCAAACATTCACTTATCCATGAGTGTAGGATCATGTTAAAGGCATTCCTATAATCTATCTATGCTATTGTTAGATTTTACTTTCTAGTTTTTTCTTCATTTAGAACTACTTTGTCTATATATAGTAGATCATGCGTTCTTATAGCCTTCTTCCTGCAACATTTCTTTTCTTCTGGTACCATATTCTGGTTGTCAAGGAGCTCGTAAATGTTTTCTGAAAGCATTCCTGTTAACAGCTTCCACACTAATGGTAAGCAAGTAGTTGATCTATAGTTGCAAGTTGTTTCCTAAGCCCCCACCCCATGTAAACTATTAAATTTCTTTAGCCAGTAACCTTGAACAAAATCTGGTCCTGTGCCCTTCCAATTCGGCATTTTCCCTAACACTTTACTAATTAACGCACTAGTTAATCTTAGATCTGGCTGCTTCTCACTCACTACTTCTTCCCTCATACTGTATCTACATTATGATTGACTGGCTTATCCCAAGCATTACTCCAGAACTTTCTAGCTCCTTCTACATTACGTTTCTAATCTTCAGTATTTCGTTCTTCACTATTTATTTGGTTATAAAATTTCCTCTGGTCTGTCTCAAATAAGCTATTCTGTTCACACTGATCTATTCTTTTCTGATATCTGAAGATCTTACCTGCTAGTGCTATGATGCACTGTTTCAACTCTTCTAATACTGTTCCAAATCTTTTCTCATTGACTAAGTATCTTTTCTCAAAGGAAGTTTTGTATCTTGTGTTTCCTAACTTGTTTGTTTTTCAGGCTTCTATTCTACTCAGATTTTGTCTTAAAGTCTTCACTTTATTCTGTAATCTCCTTTTCCACATTTGCTCTTTCTTAATCTTTCTCTGTAAGATATCTAATCTTCTGTTAACTACTACCCCTCGTGTATAGATCAATAAGTGTCTCCTATATTTTAGTATCTATCCTACCGATAACAGAATCTACTTTCCTAGTCATTTCTAGAAGCTTTCTTCTCTTGGTGCCTTTTAATGCTGGCAATCTTTTTCTTACTTCTTTACACATTACATCCTGCAGCTCATCTAAAATCTTCTGATCTTCTTCACTTAAATCACTTAAGTCGTTGGTGCCAGTTGTCCCTTCCTTATTGCTAGTGCTATTAATTTTCCTTTAGTTCCTTCTTCGGTTTGAGCTGTATCTCTTATGCTGTTGTTTGTCTTTCCCACTGCCTGGTTTTTCTTCTCCAGTTCTCTTGTGATCTCTTTTATTTCAATTTCTGTCACCCACTTTCTTCTCCTAACAGTATTACCTCGATCAAATAATTTCTGTTCAGTCACTCTAAACATACTCTTCTCAACTCAAAGTGTTAAAGCCCGTTTTCTATAGTCCCTTCTTTTAGGTTCAGTTTCTAAGCAGCACTGAATCACTATCCTGTTTTCTTCGCTAGACCATTTCCTCCTCCTTGATCTATTATCTGCGGATTCTGTATTAGGATAACAGGTGTGCTCAGTCTGCATCTATACTGAACTACGGTCGAGCGAGAGGCTTTCCCTTAAAGGTCCAGCTTCATTTTTGCTGTTACCTCCACAGTTTCTTCGGAAACTCCTGTCTCATAAACGGGGTTAAGGTAACTTTCGTCACCATCGCCATCAACGCTATTATTTTTCGACATAAGAAAGGTTCAAGCAACTTTCTATTGCATCATTCGTTGCACCTTTGTTCTGGTGGGGTGGGGTGTGCTGCATTTTATTTTTGGGGGTATGGGGGATATTGTATTGTATCAGTACGTTTTGTTATGGGGTTTGGTTTGGGTCTTCTGTTGTATTAGTTTTTTATATTGTACGTCGTTTTGCAGTGCAGGTTGTGTTCTTCTGTCGGGTATCGGTCTTCTATGGCACATGTTGTATGTTTTGTTAATTTTGTTAGGCATTTACAGTAAGAGTTTATTTTTGTATGCTTTTGGAGGTGTGTTTCATATTAATGTATATGTATAACTCATAAACCCACTATTTTATAGTATTTATGATTATCCGTCCGCCGTTCTCTATGCTTTGATTCGTCTTACTATGGGTTTCGTTTATTATTATTATTATTATTATTATTATTATTATTATTATTATTATTATTAATATTAGGGTTTCGTTTATTATTATTATTATTATTATTATTATTAGGGTTTCGTTTATTATTATAACTACTACTACTACTACTACTACTACTACTACTACTACTACTACTACTACTACTACTAATACTATAATAATAATAATAATTATTATTATTATTATTATTATTGTTCAGTAGTTTTATTTTTATAACGTGCTTTCACTTCACTACCGAGCGCAGCTCTGTGCGCCTTGGGTATGTGCTGTGGTTTGCTGTGGTGCTCTTATGTTTACTGTATTGAAAGTGTTTTGCGTAGAATGTGTGCAGTACCCAGTAGTGCAATTTTCTGTATGTTATATATATTTGTAAGTCCTGCTATTTTTGTTATGTATTTGTCTGAATATTTTTTTATTATACCTAAGGCACCTACTATGATAGGAATTGTTT
>NC_068981.1:117896513-117896920 GCF_001194135.2 Octopus bimaculoides | reverse complement strand
ATTTTTGGGAGATATAATCTGTGGTCCATTCTAAGATCTGTGGTTTTCAGTTCTTCGGTTATTTTCATTTTCATAGTATCGTAATTATTAGGTTTCCCTTCGTTATTTCCAGGCTTTATATTTGTTTTGCCTTCCTTATCATTCATATGTTTGTCTGTGGTGTTCTGTTTTGGTGCTCTTTGTACACTATTATACATCTCTACGGTCTGGGTTTGTTGTTTTTTGTTTACTTCGTTTTTGCCGGAAATGTTACGTTTGTCCTCGTGTTTTGCTATCTCAGTGTTTATATTATTATTTGGCATTGCTGTGTGACTACTATCTAGATTTTCCTGATGTATTTTTTCTTTCAATTGTTCTATTTCTATTTCTGATATTTTTTTTGCTTTTAGAATATATCTTCTTATGTT
>NC_068981.1:117893758-117895795 GCF_001194135.2 Octopus bimaculoides | reverse complement strand
GGTTCGTTTATTTCTGTTGTCAGATTGGTTTGCACGTTCATATCTTCGTACTTTTTTCGTAACAAGCTTACAGTACGTACTTCTCGGTTGTTATTCTTGGGTGAAATAATACCGGTGTTATTTAATATGTTTGTAATTTTTTGTACATGGTGTTTTGGGGTTCGAAGATGGTCTGATTTTGATGTAACACGTGTGTTTACGATCGCTGTGCGGGTAGTGGAGGTATCAAGTTAAAATACATCATTATATTTGGAAAAATAGGAATAAATTTCAATGAGTATTACTTACTCGGGTATAGTCCAACCCTTTGTCAGCTATTTTTTTGCTCCATGCGATGTCTTTATTTCCGATGTTTTTGGATAAGTTTCGGAGCAGTGATTTATCGTATATTATTATTATCATTATTATTATTATTATTACCGTTATTTTCATTATCATCTTTCAATTCTGTTCTCTTTACTTGCCGTGTCTCTTCCTGACACCTAGGGGAGAGAAACGCACTGTATATATTTGTAGGTCATTAAAATAAATACACCAGAATGTTCATTTACACAGTCATGTGATAGAGAAAAATGGGAAGAAAGACAGAGAGAAAAAGGAAAAATATAAAATATAAAAGTAAACAAAGAATAAAATGGAAAGAAAATTCACAGCAACAATGCTTTTCTCTATACGGGTGATGTACCAGTTAAAACAATCGCTTGCACTTCCTGCATGGATGGTAACCCAGGGATCATTTAAAAATA
This sequence comes from Octopus bimaculoides, assembly GCF_001194135.2. Classification (NCBI taxonomy): domain Eukaryota; kingdom Metazoa; phylum Mollusca; class Cephalopoda; order Octopoda; family Octopodidae; genus Octopus; species Octopus bimaculoides. Next base: position 117,895,049 of record NC_068981.1, on the reverse strand, counting down.
ATTTTCACTTCCTTTGTTGATCATTGCAAGTACTCCTACAATCATTGGTATTGTAACTGTCTTGAGATACCAATCTTTGTTCGTACTATTCTGAGTATAATTAAATGTAAGGGTTGAAGGGGATAGTAGGAGAAAGAGAAGCAGCTTGGTGTTTAGACTAAATTATACACGTCTACAAATACGTTCAGCAGATGATGAGAAGGAGATCAATAATGGGGCTTCGCATTCCTGTGCGACCAGGAGACAAAAGAAGCGCCACGCCCTTGCAGTCAGCAGAGGAGAATATATAGAGTTGATTTCAATTGGAGCAGTTCTAGTGTGCCCATGATATTTTCTCCATACAAGCGTATCAGTTGAAATTCTTCACTCAGTAGCCTATTGGGCCTGGGGATTTCTTGCTTTATATTGTTTTTGCCAGACGTGCTGGCAGTAGTCTTTCTCAAGCTCTCTTAGCCTTGCAGTTTGTTTGTTGAAAATATCATTTGATTTCCAATGGCTCTCAACCTGATATTTCATAGTGGAGGCTTTCACAGAGACTGAGCCTTTCGAATTGAAGTTGCGATAAATTGACTTACCAAATAAGTTATTGAACATTTGCCATTTATAAGATGTAGAACTACATTTTAGTTTTTCAGGTGTAACTTTACTTTTTCAGCTAGAGCAGTTTGGAGTTTAAATCTTTGAATCTTGCATCATTAAATCGTCTCTCTAGTTCCTTTCTGACATCTTTCTGATGACGTGTGAAGTTGTTCTCTGTGCTACATTTCAAGAATACAACGATCTATGACATACTTCTTTGCAGCAACAAGATTTTGTTTTCTAAGTTACGTGCCCATGGTGGTTCAGGATTTCTGGGTGAATCTCCTTTGCAGAAGTTCAGCTCTTTGCGATACAGTACAAATGTAATGACTGAGATATATTAAAAGTTTAATGGCTTCGTAGATTCTTTTCATGTCTATAGACTGTATAGCCTTCAGATGTTTCTTAGCTATTTCATTAAGTGTCTCTGAATCTAATTGACCAGGTTCTAACATTATTCTGCTATTGCCTGGCCTGCCATTCAAATTAAGGTTGCGGACCTGTTAAAACATATCGTCTCAGATCAGTTGTAAGGTATCTACAAGCTTTCGGGTTCTTTTTCTGCAGTATAGATATAGATTTCAGCTATACCGTTGCCGTGTTATTTACTTTTAAATACCAGAACGCCCATACATATACATGATTAATGAATGTACGTATGTGTAAGTACGTAGGTATGTGCTTGTCTATGTATATATATATATATATATAT
>NC_068981.1:117887666-117890551 GCF_001194135.2 Octopus bimaculoides | reverse complement strand
CCTATTTAGTATCTATCTATCTATCTATCTATCTATCTATCTATCTATCTATCTATCTTTCTATCTATCTATCTTTCTATCTATCTATCTGTCTGTCTGTTTGTCTGTCTGTCTGTCTATCTCTCTATCTTTCTATCTATCTATCTATCTATCTATCTATTTATCTATCTATCTATCTATCTATCTATCTATCTATCTATCCATACATGTATATAAATATATATGTCAGTCGGTCTGTCTAACTATCTACTAATCTTCCTACCTCCCTAGCTAATTAGATAACTAGATTAACATGTATCTCAGTCTCAGTCCGTCTCTCTGTCTCTCTCTCTCTCTCTATATATATATGTATGTGTATGTGTGTGTATGTGTGTGTGCGTGTGTTTATATTTGTACCACTCTATATATGGAGAGCAATAGGCCCAACTTTCTCTTTCTCTCTCGAAGTTTCCATTTTTACAGAACTCCCCACCCTCACACCCTCCTTCCACCTGTCTGTCTGTGTCTCTTCTACTGTCTGCCCTTAATTTTAGTCTGGATATACCATTCCGTACTTTTCCCCTCTCTTCATTTCTATATTTTTCTCTTAACCTCATTTACATTTGCATTGTTAAAGTGATAGTTATACTACCGTTGATTTTGTATGATCGTGTACAGATGTTAAACACATGCACACACATACACACACGCACGCACGCACGTACATACATGCGCTCACTTTGGCTAAACCTGCAGCCACTCACATACACATATACATTAGTAAATACACTCATAGGTATACAAATAATGTTAATATCCTATGACCTATATAGCTTTAGCATTCTCTCAGCCTCTGTTTCTCTGTCTGGTTGTCAGTCTCTCTCTCTATCTCTCTATGGATGTATATATATATATATATATATATATATGTGTGTGTGTGTGTGTGTGTGTGTATACATATATATATATGTATACATATATATATATATATATATATATATATATATATATATATATATATATATAATGAAATTTTAAATTTACAAACTTAGGTTCTAATGAATCCTTACAACTTATATGTTATCATATAGGGTCTACCAAAAATACGATTAAGTTCAGAGAGCCTAACCACCCACGGAGTTTTAAAATATACAAAATATTTATTACACCGGATTAAGTAAGTTCATATGGGATTTAAAGGATGGGATATTATTTGTTCTGCAAGTTGTTATAAAATCTCGAATAAGATATATGAATTGTCTACCGAAGAAACGTTTAGAATCCTCAGTTTTTAAAAAAAAATTACTTAACTCATGAAAATGTATTTCTTGTATTCATGCAGCGAATCATGTGTGCTCTAAATTTAAATAAAAAATATATAAGATAATTATATTACAGGATAACATAACTATAAAATATAATATTAGGAATAAACTGAAAGTAATACGTCCACCTTTATTTGAAGAAATTTTCTGAAACTATTGCAATCATTAACTCTGCTATTCTTATTCCCTTCCACCCGTGTGTTTACACTTTCGTAAATAGCACTTATACTGCACAATATTTTTGGCTCTATGACCTTACTTAAACGCTACAAATTAACATTTACTTAGAAATACTAAATATCAATAACCATATATATTTAATAGTCATTTGCCTACATAAGTTGAAATTAATATGTGCCCATCTATTGGACGTTTCTTGCAGAACCCTTTGGAGCCATTATTTTCACTCAAACACTACATTTCTTCCCATATCTTTTATACATAAATACAACACCGACTATGCAACTCATACTACACAATATTGCTGCCTTTATTTCCTTACATAAATAACTACATTTTAACATATTTTTATAAACTGAAAAATATTTTGAAAAACTGTATAGTTTATATAAACGTGTGATTATATGCATAATGTATGTACCTATGTTTGGTTATGTGAATATATCTCTCCTTTAATCTTTTACTCTTTCAATTGTTTCAATCATTTTGACTGCGGCCATGCTGGAGAACTGCCTTTAGTCGAACAAATCGAACCACGGGACTTATTCTTTGTAAGCCTAGTACTTATTCTATCGATTTCTTTTGCCGACTGTTAGGTTACGAGACGTAAACACACCAACATCGGTTGTCAAGCGATGGTTGGGGGCAAACATAGACACACACACACACACACACACACACACACACATATATATATATATATTATTTTGTTTAAAAGAGTTCCAACTCTGTCTGTTTTTTATATTTTATTTATATTCTTGTAAAATTAATGTGGGATATAGAAAATGGAATATACAATATATAATATAAAAATGGATGGTACAATGAAATAAAGTATTGAATGTCTTATTGAATATATGGAATATGTTTTATTGAATATATGAAATATTGAGTGTTCAATATATATATGTATATATATATAGAGAGAGAGAGATAGATAGAGTGATAGATAGGTAGATATATATATATATATATATATATATATATATATAGATAGATAGATATACGAAAGGTTTCTTTCAGTTTTGGTCTGCCAAATGTGCTCACAAGGTTTTAGCCCAAAACTATAGAAGAAAACACTGGCCCAAGGTGACACGCAGTAGGATTGAACCCAGGACCATGTGGTTGGTAAGAGCGAGCTATTTACCTCCTGTAATTACGTACACAACTACGTATACGCATGCGTATCTATGTATTTATGTACATTTATGCATAGGCATGTATGTACGTATGCGTAAGTATGTATATGTGTATGTATGAAAGTATGTATACTTATATATGTGTGTGTGTGTGTGTGTATGTATTTATATATATGTATGTTTGTATATATATATATGTGTGTGTATATATGTATGTATGCATATATATATATATATATATATATATATATATATATATATA
>NC_068981.1:117886155-117887279 GCF_001194135.2 Octopus bimaculoides | reverse complement strand
ATATATATACATAATAAATATATGAACATGTAGGCGTATTTGCGCATGCACGTATGTATGCAAGTGTGTCTGAGTATGTATGTATCTGAAGAACCGTTATGACTAGATACATTTCCTTTTGGGGATGCTATTGGGTACACACACTAGTTTAAAATTTCCTTAACCAAGGGACATTCATTGATTGATTTTGGATCTGTATTGTTTTTATATATGTAAATCACTATGAACGTATATGGATTTACACATTTTATACATATATATTACTCATAATCGGATATTTTACTTCTGTTATTTACTTTACACTTATCTATACTATATATAAAACAGAGATGTGTGTGTAATCGCTTTTCACGTGAAATCGACTTCACCAAATGCTTCCATACTTGTGGTGCATGAATAATTTGACCTCGGATAAATGTTAGGCTCTTCATTTGAGTTTTTAAATTAAGAATAAATAATATTGCTTTATATTTAAGATTCACTTCTTTAAAAAGGTTCCTCAATGTCAACTTCCGGTATTGACGTAACAACGGCAAAAAGCTTCACTCTCTCCGGTATTGACGTAACCACGGCAAAAAGCTTCACTCTCTATTTTGTGTGTGAGTGTGTGTGTTCGTGTGTATGAGAGAGAGAGAGAGAGAGAGAGAGAGAGAGAGAGAGAGAGAGAGTAAATACTACATACACACCGCTCTGTCTCTTACAAGCACACACATACATAAATGTATACAAACATATTTAGAAAGACACACGTGTGTATGCGCGCGCGTGCGTGTTTGTAAGAGACAGAGTGTGAGTGAGTCAAGGGCTGTGTTGTCATATGCATACACCCAAAGATGTATGTATATTTATGCATTTACGTATACATGACAGCAAACCTCTCTCTCTCACTCACACTCTGTCTCTTACAAACACACACATACATAAATGTATACAAACATATTTACAAAGACACACGTGTGTATGCGCGCGCGCGTGCGCCGGTATTGACGTAACAACGGCAGAAAACTTCACTCTCTATTTTGTGTGTGAGTGTGTATGAGAGAGAGAGAGAGAGAGAGTAAATACTACATACACACCGCTCTCTCATTCTGGCTCACACACATACACACGCACCCACACACCCC
>NC_068981.1:117870319-117885171 GCF_001194135.2 Octopus bimaculoides | reverse complement strand
TATATATATAAATTTTATATATATATATATATATATATATATACATTTCTTTTATTTGTTTCAGTCATTTGACTACGGCCATGCTGGAGCGTCACCTTTAGTCGAACAAATCGCCCCTAGGACTTACTCTTATAAGCCTAGTACTTATTCTACCAGGGTCTATCGAGATGCAGACACACAAGCATCGGTTGTCAAGCAATGACGGGGTGGGGGGACCGACACAGTCACACAAACATATACACACCTCCACACACCCACACACACACGCACATAATTGTTTCCATAATAGTTACCCTTTTTTTCTTTTTTTCCTCCTTTTCTACTTTCGTTAATGTATCTTATAGCCAAATTTTTGTACTATCGGCTATTAATTTCAAATGAGAGTTTATCAAGAGGAAGTTTATCAAGTTATTAACTTTTCCAGCACCACTCCCACCGGCTTGGATACAGAGTAGTGCTAGTGGAGGACGAGGAGAAGATAACTCATGTCAGCAACTGAACTCACAACACAATAATGTAAATATGTTGCAAAGAATGAAAGCATGGATATTCGTCCTAACAATGCTTTATTCTTTAGTGATACGTCTTTATCATGACAGGTTGACTGATTTACTTTCAGTTTGACTGTTTTGAAATAGGCCTGTGTTTTTTGAAGCTTGTTTTGGATTATATATCTTATGTTGAAGTACGATGCGTAGCGGGGTCTCCCCCCTTTATATTTCTACTTACTTTTTTCTTCAAGTATTATAGTTATATTTGTGGTTTTACCAATAGATATTAAATGTAAGATTGGAAGCGAAATATGATGTTCCCAGGTTTATATCAGAACACAGTATTAGGATTTCTGCAGATTTTACTTTTCCATTTATAAGTTGGCCACCCTGCATTCTGAATCAGTATTCTTGACCCCAAGAATTTGTAAGCAGCAAACATAAGAATTGTTAATATTGAATGAAAGAATTGTTAACAGCAAACTGATATAAGTTGTGTTTTCAATTTTATATTTTTATCAATCATTTAATTTATTTTCTTGCTTCCCACTTCATTTTAATGAGCAAAGAAAAAACAAAGTTTTACCAGCAAAAATTCCGAAAGGAATGGCTTACGATGCCAGCGTTTACTAAGTGGTTGTGTGAAGAACCTAGTGACCAATCTAAAGCACATTGCAGAAGTAATATGTTGGCAAAATATTCTCTTTTAGTAAGCCACTTTGAAGCAAGGAAACATAAGGCATCAACTCCACAGCAAATGATTCCTCTTACCAACTTTATTAAAACCAAAAATGATAAGACATCTATGCTTGAAGCAAGTTCAGCAATGTTTATTTGTTGCCACTCATCATTTAATAGCTGTGATCACTTAATAGAGTTATGCAAGAATTATATGTCTGATAGTGATATTATATCCAAAGTGAAGTTGCATCGTACAAAATGGGCAAATATTGTGAGAAATGTTCTAGCTCCATATTTTGATGGAGATTTGATTTCTGATATAGGAGATAGAAGATTTAGCCTGTTATTTGATGAATCCAATGATGTATTGATAAACAAGTTGTTGGGAATTATTATCATATATTATAGTGACACTCGCAAAAAAGTGGTACATATCTCAGTATGGCATCTTTAGAAACATGTGATGCAGATGGCATTGTAGATGCCTTAAAAATTGAATTAGTGAAAAAGAAATTAGATATAAAAAATTTACTGGTTATAGGAACCGACAATGCTAGAGTAATGATAGGAATCAACAATGGTGTTTTCCAGAAATTAAAAGAAGTTCCATCATTACTTCTATTTAGATGTGTATATCATTCTTTACAGCTGGCAGTATCCCACGCTTGTGCTGAATGCTTGCCCATAAATCTAGAATTTATAATATCCAAAACCTATGAATGTTCCTCTCATTCTTCAACAAGACAAAGTGCCTGCAAACAACTTTATCTTGCCATCAATGATAAAGAGACTTTGAAGATCATGAATTCTTGTACAACTAGGTGGCTGTCAATAGAACCAGCAGTAAATAGAATTTTAAGCCAATGGTTTGAATTGCAAACTCACTTCTAAAGTACAACAGCAAAAGAAAAATGCTTTACAGCACAAACGTTATATGAAATGTGTTGTGATTCTAGGAATGAACTGTAGCTTTGATTTTTGCATCCAATTTTAAAACATGTTCAGGAAGTGAATAAACTGTTTGAATCAAACACTGTCGATAAAACAAAATTACTTGAAAAGCTTTCAAACTTGATCAAATCTGTTGCTAATAGGATAGTGTTGCCAACATGTAAAATTGGCCCTTTTTAATCTGGATGCTTCTATTGAAAAATTTCTGGATCCTAAATCAAATTTAGGCTACAGGTTCGAGAGAAAGATATCAGAAATGATTATCAAGAAGACTGAAGTCACCGAAGAAAATAATATTCGCAAAAGAGCACAACAATTTTTACTCTGCCTTTATAAAGAGCTCAAGCACCGTTTACCAGAACATATTAATATACTGAGGAATATCAAACGTTTTTCAGTAGAGAATATTTTGCAGCATTTCAAAGAGCCAATTTTACCTGTCTTAGAAGCAATGCATTTAAATAAAGAAAAAATTGCTTCAATTGAAATTCAGTTTAATAGCATTCATTTAGTTAAACGGACAAATACGTCTAATACTAAGGCATTCTGTCTGGAAGTCTTGGAATATAAAGATGCTACTGGTGGAAATCCTTTTAGAGATGTTGCAAAATTTGAACGGTTGTTCCGTAGTATGGGTGTAATCAAATCAAAATGCATCTTCTTATGCTTAGATCATACTGTCTATAAAATATGGCCTGAAAAGATATGGCAAATGTTGCAAAAACTTCGATATTCCAAAACGCATAATTAACAAGATTGGGACCTTGAATGTATACAGAGGTCAAGACCTATATACTGCAGCTAAAAGTGATCAAATCAGTGAAATTCAAGAAATTATTTCTCAATGCTGAATATTATTAAAGAAAGTAAATAAAAATGTAAATAAAAATTAAGATTTTGGTAAAATTAATCTTTAGCAATTTTTTTGTCATGCTTAGCGTTTTTTTAGCATTATTTTGGTATTTTTACTATTGAAATTTAGCATAAAATTCTGATTTTAAGTTGGCAACACTGCAACATACATATCAATTATTTCTACTTTGTAGTCTCAGTTTAAACTTACCATTTAATACCAAACCCTAGATACATGCAGCGGAGAGAAATGGAATTTTGAAACAGCAACTATAACATTGATGTATAGACAAAAAAAAAATGATAAATGAGAGAAGAGGAGATACGAAAAAAAACATGATAAATATAGAAAAGAGAAAAATTATTCTGTAACTCTTTTATTGAATATCGGATATAATATATATATATATATATTTATATATATATATAAAGATTTTAATATTGTTGCTGCGGCCGTCAAACACTTGCTGAAATATGTCTAAGAGCGCAGTGACAATTCATTGATATTACTTGTATAAGAAACTGCAGTTACTTTACACACGTTTTCTTCAACCAACATATTTCTTACCGGCAATAAAGAAAATCAATTTCTTCTAATAAAATCAGGAAAATAGATGAACGAATTTGGCTATGTAAGTGCTGAATATAAAAAAAAAATTGATGGCATATTTTAGTTATTCTCAAAGGACAGACCTAGAGAAAAAGATTTTTGAGAATCTGAAAAACAGTGGCAACAGACTTCTATTTAGGCTACTTAAACGGAGAGAAGTGATTGTTTGGAACATATTATGAGTGGTGTTAGAATATTTACCTACACAATTCATGAAAGACAACCAAAAATAAAAGTTGAGAAAATTAAAAAACAAAATAAATTCTCCTTCTTGCGAACAACTGTGAACGTTGGTCAAGTCTAGATTCCACCCATCAACATATAGACTTAACCTGTTTAATACCACCAGTTACCTTGTTATCTAGTTATGTAATTAGTTAGGTAGATAGGAATGTTCATAGATATATAGATCGATAGATATATAGATCGATAAATACACACACACACATATATATATATATATATATGTATAGAGAGAGAGAGAGAGAGAGAGAGAGATAAGATAGATAGACGGACAAACAGACAGACATGGCAAAACATTTTCTCTCACGCTCGTCAGTCTCGAAAGCTACCAAAAAACAATGTCATGGAAATTGTGTTTTCCCTCGTTACTAAACGATAAAAACACTCGCTCAGATTGTTCTTTTCTTCCATACCAATATCTCATCTCTTGTCTCCATTCCGTCCCTCTGTCTTAGATTTATTTCAGGCTTTCCAAGGTAACTAATATCTTAAGAAACCGCTCTCCCCAAAACTGACCTCTAGATTTTATCAATAATTATTGCAGTGACTTTGAGTCTTCATATGCCTCTATTTTTTATGCTCTCTCTCGACACCACCTTAATCTGCCTAGTTCATCATAAGCTATTTGTCTCGATCTGTATTTGCAACAGAAATCATTAACCTAGGTGACTACCATAGACTACATCTGCTATGGCTGAATCGCTGGTCACTCTTTACTGTCTACACAAGTTTTTACCCTAGTCTTCTTAAAAGAAAGCCCTTTAAACAAGTCGCTTGCACTTTGCAATAATTGTCGGGCTAGATGTTCTTAACTAAAATGTTAATGAAGCATATGTTCAGGTTTCGATATCCTCCGAAGCATACATTAATATAATAAAAGCAATAATAGCCATCATCAACTTCTACTCTGTTATAATATTAAGTATAAATGAACATCCAAGTCCGAATAAACCAAACAAGTGGTCAGTAACTGAATTTTTAAACATATACACCTGTATATACACATCGTATATGGATTATATTGGTTGCAAAAATTTCAGGAGAAATAATTATCAGTATAATCCTCTCTTCAAATCAATTAAAAGTTCTTGTTTTTTTTTTTCAGATCCCCCATGACAGATAAAATGCTCACAAAAGAAATGAAAAGTCATCCAGGAAACAGTGCTATATGTAAGGAACCATATGGTTTAGAAATTGCCAAACTTCTAAATGTCACAAGATCACAAAGTTCGCATGGAATTGGAAGGCTCCTGCGGAAATGGTTCAACTCTATCAAAGAAGAAAAGTACTTAAAATTTTCAGATGTCATAAACGACACCATAATTCATTCAGCGGATTCTAAGCATTATTGATAATGATACTGGAAAATCAATAAAGCCATATCCAAATAACTTCAGGCGTCCAAGTTGTCTATCATAACTGTGGTGTACGAGGACATTCGATACAAGTAGTAGTCAATCCATGTCAGCAAAACACAGAAAAACTGCTCGATCGTTGACAAGCAGTTACTTATCAAGATTAAAGCTCCCCACTAACATGACATATTCTGGTTCTTCCCTGATGAGAAAAACTTCAACCAAGACCAAAAATCTAACCGGAAAATTGGCAGATGGTTATGTGTAGATCCTTCTGATGTCCTCAAAGTGATGCAAAGGTTTGCAGCAACTATGATGGTTTTAGGAGTGGCAAGTAACGAAGGATCTGTCATACCATCTCATATTTTTCCACGGGGTTCTAAAATGAATGCTGCTGGATACGTTGAGGCACTGGAGACAGTTGTTAAGCCCTGGATAAATGAAGTACGTAGCGGAAGGCTATGTCTGTTTCAACAAAGCTCTTCACATTCTAACATAGCCGACATAATCCAAGAATGGATGTCAGACAATCTATAACACTATGTAACACCAAACTTGTGGGCTCTAAACTAGAAAGATTTCCATACATTACTATGCGTAGAGCGTTGTTGAAAGGAAGTCTCATCGACATCCTCACTGAGGGCCGCCATTGTCTAAGTGATGTCAGAAATAAATAAAAAACTTTTAGTGTAGGCCTTTCAACGGTTCCAGCCTCGCATTGAAGTAGTCATCGAAGTTGAAGGTAGATATTTAGAAATAATCTCATAAAAAAACTTATAAGGAAAATGTGAGCAAATTTTTATCAATGTACATTCGGTTTAAAGGGCCAAAAGTGTCCTCAAAAATCTATCACACTCTCTATATGTACAGCAGTAAAAATATCAATAAATATTATACATTCATTTATCAACGAATATACCTGTCATTAGGCTTGCATAACACATGCAAATTGTCTCATCCTATCACCGATTAATCATATAATTCCTAACCTCTGTCATTACCATTCTTTGAGCTGAAGTTCCCAACGAAGTGCTCTTTCACAGTAAACATTAAATCCTTGAATGTTCCATCACCTATAACTAACAACAAGCGAAGACTATTGTCACAAAATGTTCTAGGCTTCGGCTATCCCTTCGTATCATTTGAATAAGAAATATTAACACACTTGCTTACTGCTCTAACAACGTAAATGTTATACAATACGAAACTCTATTTTAAAATTTTATCAGTGGCATTTCAAGTCACGTATTTAACCAGACATGAATAAATAATAAACTGTCATTCTAAATACAAGTATATACACACAAAAAGAAAAACCTAGTCATATATATGGATATACATAAACTCCACATTCATACATATACACACATAATTAAAAAAATATAATAATGTCGATTAGAACACGAAGAAAGCAGTGACGCCCAGCGTCAGAAAACAGTATTGCAAATAGTTCGGAAAATATGTTTGATGTCGAGGTGAATAATAGAAGTCAAACATTTCGGGGACAGACTTTCGTCGGGGAGAAAAGAAATGTCAATTGATTTTTGAAAGATAAATAAATCAGGATTAGAGTCGGAGGGAGAGAGGGGGGAAGGAGGAGGTAAGGGGAGGACGAAGTATTAGGCGCATTAGGGGAGGGAAGAGATAACACTCTTAGTGAGGAGAGCGGTAGAGTGTAACGATATCAAGGTGATATAATAAATGCACACACACATCTATCTATCTATCTATCTATCTATCTATCTATCTATATCACACACACACACACGAGAGGGTATCAAAACGTTTCCGGACTAGTTATGTAGCGCGCCAACAGATGTCAGCACAGGGTTGCGTGCGCAGTGAGGGCTAGCAGTGATCTTTATGAGACAGTGTGCCGAGTGACATTGCTGTGTTTACTTCTCAAGTTGTACAATTTGTGTTTTTGTGATCATGTGTATGCTGTAATCTGTGATTTTTATCATGGATAAAAAAAGGGAGCCAACGTGAAATTTGGTGTTGAAATTGGGAAGTGTACTACAGAGACATTGACTCATACTTCGGTAAGATTACAGAAACATGGCAAAGGGTGGTAAGCAATGTTTCGAGTGGCACAGGCGCTTCAAAAGAGGAAGAACATCCTCGGGAGACGATGAGCGATCTGGAAAACCTGCCACGAGCGTCTTCCGCCGGGAATGTGGTACTTTACTCTTTTACACATTTCAGTCATTTGACTGCGGCCATGCTGGATCACTACCTTTAGTCGAACAAATCGAACCCAGGACTTATTATTTGCAAGCCTAGTGTTTATTCTATCGGGGTCTTTTGCCAAAACGCTGAGTTAGGGGGCGTAAATACACTAACATCGGTTGTCAAATGTTGGTGGGGGACAAACACAGACACAAAGAAACACACACATAAATACACACAAACACACACACACACATATATATACACGACGGACTTCTTTTAGTTTCCGTCTACCAAATCCTCTCAGAAGGCTTTGGTCGGCCCGAGGCTATAGTAGATGACACTTGCCCAAGGTGCGAAGCAGTGGGACTGAGCCCGGAACCATGTGGTGGGGAAACAAGCTTTTTACCACACAGCCACGACCAAACTGTCAATCGAAACTTCAACTGTGATGCTTTGAAGCGTTTGTCTGTGTGTGTGTGTGGGGGGGGGGCATTCGGCGAAAGTGATTGCGTATGTGAAGCGCGAAGTATTGGATTCTTCACGACGATAATGGACCCTGTCACCGAATTCTCCTCACTCGTGAATTTTTCGCAATAAACAACATGGTATCGCTCCCGCACCGTCACCATTCACCAGATTTAGCACCTGACGGCTTCCATCTCTTCCCCAAGATGATAAATGCATCTCAAAGTCATTGTTTTAACACCGTTAACGAGATTCCAGAGCGAATCGCAGAGTGTCCTCGACTCGCTTACGGTAAAGGCTTCCAGGCCAGATTCGAAAAGTGGCAAGAACTCTGGGACCGGTGTATTGCTGCGCAAGGTGACTATTTCGAAGGAGATGATGTTAAAACTTAGGTAAATAAGTTATTTCTTATTAAACATAACTAGCCCGGGAACCTTTTGATACTACTTCGTTTAACACAAACGATAGGACGGAAAATGGTATGCACGGAAATCTTTATTGCTCACAATCATTGTTCGTCATATCCTGCATCAATATATTATGTTATTTGCATTCGTTTGTATGTAAAAACGTCCTTAAATTCATAATTACGGTTTCTAGTATCTATCCAGCATCGTTTTCCCAAACTCACAAACTTCACCACAACCAGAATCTGAATTTAAGCACACAACAGCGTTTGCTACCGTTTCTAAATGACAACAACCTTTAAGTCCAGATCGGTGAATGAAGAAAGTTACGTAAGATTCATTCTTAACTAACAAAATTGGGCGCATTCCTGTTCCTTACCGTGTTTTGTTAGCATGTTTTGGAAATAGATATCTCTGTTTGTGCCTCTCTTACTTTTTCTTGTACCCTTGTATGTTATGCACAAGTTTCTAAAATTTAACTTTCACTTAAATTCCATTCTAATACATATAAAATTTGCACGAGCAATGAAATATAAATGTGTTGAAAGGTGATTATGAAAATTAAGGAAACATACTAATGTAAAATACTTTAAACAGATTTAATACTTCATGATTCCCATAGAAGTGTAACAAACATGAAACAAGAGAAAGAGAAAATAGGAAACTGTTATGTTACGAGAATTATACGAAAATAACACGCATTTATATGTACCTATGTGTACTTATATATACGCATTTACATATATCTGTTCGCACACACATACATATCATCATATATTTATGATAGTAAATGAAAGGAAAAAGACAGTGATGAAAGAACAAAGGACAAACCAGATGTTAAATTACCCCCTTTTGAACAGTTTTGTAGCAGACAATCAATGAAATTTCGGCACTAAAAAGAAGGTATGCACCTTTCAGTATGTGCCAATGTTGATTAAGAAAATCATTTGCATAAAAGACAGATCAATTACAATAATTACAATAATGTCTTAATACAAAATATATAGCGTTTTACGATTAGGATGAAGAATGTGGTCTGACAACTTAATATAATGGTGTTTATGTTTACGATTTAGAATGAAGCAAAGGGATATAGAGATAATAATGCAAAGGTAAATAGAAATTTAGACTTTCGTGAAAACCAGTTAAAAGAGAGTGGAGGAGATGGGGAGGAATGAAGTGTATGGCGTTCATGAGTTCATGGTAAAGAAGGTCGGTGGTTGCATGTTGGTCAGAGTAGGGACACTAAAGAATGTGAGAGAACGGGTGCAGAGATGATAACGGAAAGATCGAAGGAGTGACGTAACAGAGAGTGAGAGAAAGATGGAGAGAGAAGAAAATGAAGTAAGTCCTAGTGGAAGAAGCAAACCTATGATAAATTTTAAAATTAAATTTGACAGTATTGCAAAGTGTTAGTTACAATAAGGATACTTGCACCCAGTGTAAGTAAATTACCGATTGAATATTTTACAATGTTCCCCTTTACAGCAACATATTAACAAAGATTGAGCAAGAAACTAGAATACAAGAAGAACTTTAAAAGAAGAAGCAGAAAGAGTAAAGAAGAACTAGTTTAATTCACATTTATATATAAATGTAGCCACAATTATAACCAGAAAATCCCTATACAAAATACAGCAACATTTCCCACATACGTACAAATTAAACTTTTCAACTGTAAAAACTTTAAGGTCAGCTAGTCTTGCCTATATATTGCACTGCTTCTTTCACATCACATCATAATACATACATCTAAACAGAAACCAGAAACATCTCAACTCGCTCCTCACAGAAACTCTATATCAGTAGTATATCGTCACTCCAATATTTTCTGCCGGTATCGGAAGGAATTATACATGACACACTGAAAGCACATGGCATACCTGATACTAGATACAACTTACACTCGTTTAGGTTGAGGGATATGAGAAATGCACCACTTCGTAATATTTAGTTTAGAAACTTGGAGACCACGTCCGAAAATCCTGGAACATCATGGACAAAGAGTCTCCATAGATACAAAACTGCACGTTCTGCCGACCGACATATTCTAAGACCTTAAAAGTAAATGTGATCACTGAAGGCAGTTCTTCCGAAACGATCTGACCCACCCGACCGACTAAATAAAGTGTTGCAGAGTAGTTATTCCCCCCCCCCCCAAAAAAAAAACATATTAAATTTGAGTATTTTCATTAAAAGATAACTGCTGAAGTCGTCTATAGAAATTTCATTAGCTGAACGTTCTCTACCAATGTGACTCGACCGAAGCAGAATCGTTTCAATACATTTTTTTCTTTATACTGTAATTTCTTCATAATTTCCTATTCCAGAGAATGTGCACGAATGTTTTAATAGCAACGAAGTGTATCATACAATATGCCCTACTAAGTATAAACTCTGGGTCATATATTGAGTTAGTTTTCTTTCGTTTGTAACCAAAGTTGTACATATATACACGCACACCTACCTATAGATAGATACATACATGCATACATACATATATATGGGTACATATATTCATGCATATGCAGACATATATATATATATATATATATATATATATACTTATGTGTGTGTATGTGAGAGTTTGTATTTAGGTAGATACATGTATACAATATATATATGCATGCATCTCGATCATATAGTTATGAGGCATATTGAGATGCATAAACATTAAAGCGAATGCAAAGATATTCTTTTAAAATGGTAGGAAACACTTCATATGCACGACTTCGGTTTTTTTATGAAACTTCATTTTAAATTCAGTGATCATTATTTAGTAGCTTATCTCAAATTCTATCGTATTTGAATAGATACACGTACGCAAAAATATCTACCTACTGAAGCACTGTTATACACATTAATATAATAAAAGATATTTCATATATATATGTGACCGGACACGGTGCTCGCATTTAATTTTGTTGTTGTTGAGACAGAATATGTCGGTTTAAAAACAACCTTATTAGAAAACTAATAATGTCCCCAAGAGATATTTTGATAAACTTTTTGCGTCACTCTTAATGTACAGAGAAGTTATGTTCACATCCTCACCTTCAGGTATTTTATGCGCTTTTTAAGTACTTCTCACTACATGCTTAGTGATTTTTAGGAAGTTTACGTAGGGAAAAACAAATCCCAAATTTCCTGTATCAATGGCTGCTTCTTTCATATTGGAGGGAATGTTGGTATATATCGATGCAGACTTATACGTAGGGCAAATATTCAATTTGATGCTTTAAGAAATGAAATATTTCACATTTTCTTTTTAAAGATTGTACTTAAGATATCATTTTCACACTTGTAACTTAAATTAAATTCATTGTGCTTTATGAGTAGCGAACCGCAAATTCGGCGATCACGTCGTTTACTCCGCTCCGTTCTTGAATTATGTCTCAATTACCTCTCATAAATATTTCCATGATTCTTTTCACTGAAGCCAATCGATATTCTCAATACTGTTCCAAAATTAAGTGAAACAATTGCCTTTGCCAAGCATCACACACCACAACACACACACACGCACACACACACACACACACACACACACACACACACACACACACACACACACACACACACACACACACACACACACACACACACCACAACACACACATGCACCTACACACAGACAACACGTACACACGTTTAAACTCACAGAGACACACGCACACATATACTATCACACTTAAAAGATCTTTCAAAAGCAGTTGATAGATTGTAATTTCTGCTCCTAGGTAAGATGACAACTGAGTAAAAATACTATAAGTCACACAATGACTAAATTTTTTGGACCTGTCATCAATTTCAACCATTCCAGAAAAATAACTCTCTCCTTCCTTTATTTCTTCCAGTTTTTGTCTCTTTTATTCCCTCTCTATAGCCAAGCCTCCAAAAATTCACCACACGTTTTTCTGCACACATACACACGCATATACACACACGTAAACAAACATGTACGCACAAATATATAGATTCAAAATAACAAGGAACATCTCAACTACTCCCAAAATACATTCTTCCGAAGACCAAGTAAACAATTTCAACTAATCCACTTTATATTTAAAATGGACGTGTTCTAGGACAAATATAATTCATGGTCAAGCCCTCACAGGAACAAAACCAGAATTTTTTTTTCATTCAAGTTCTTACCTTTATATATATATATATATATATATATATATATATATAAAGTAAGGAATGGAATAGATAGGATCTGGGCTACATATATTTCATAGCGAGCGGAACCGCAGAAGTGGAAAATATCCAAGTGAAGTGTATACCGCAAGATACTCTTCAGGCTAGGTATATCTTGATTAAATAAAATTTACATTGTCGCAAGGGGGTACATGTTAACACATAGATCGAATCTCCCACGCGTTAACATGTACCTACTTGCGAGAATGTAAACTTTAAATGAAAGTAGATATGGACAAAAATGTAAGCTTATACCACTGACAAGATGTAAATAAATTGATTATACTCTGTTCAAACTCTTCATTTTCTTTATGATATATATATATATATATATATATATATATATCTATACCAGAGACACATATATTTATACATATATTTATGTATTTGTTTTGCAAGATTCCTGATGTGAAAACTTGTGTTGAAGCAGCTATTGTTATATTTAATGATGGTCATTCTTGCTTTGCCAAAATCACACGCGCTATACATTCGTTCAGCATTTCAGAATTATTTATTTATTTTATGTCGTCTGGAAATCTTTCGTCACACATCCTGTCACATCTTCAGCGACTCTTTATCTGTCTCTTCCTGCTCCGTTTAGTCCATATTGTCTATCTTTATCTGTGCATACGTTTGTATCAGTTCTTTGTGTGTACATGTGTGTGTGTATATGTGTGTGCAATCGTGTGTGCGCATGCGTGTATGTGTGCATGCGTGTGTATGTGCATGCGTGTGTGTGAGCATGCGCGCGTGTGTGTGCATGCGTGTGTGTACGCCTGTCTATATGTTTTATATGCGTGTTTTTTTTTGTGCGTGGGTGGCTTTGTTACTATACTGTTTGTATCCGTACCCTTTTTTTTAGTTTTCTTTCTCCCTGCAGAAACAAGACAACAACCTGCATTGGGTTGACAGCATGTAGCATAGGGATCAGATGGGTTAATATTGGCGGGAGCGCAAACAGGAGAAAAGCTCCTCAGTGCTCTACCAACATGCGCTATTAGAATACAGAGGTTCAATTAACAACATAGATATTAAGGTATTATAAACGCATAGAACAGGCATGACACTTAGATTACAGAGGCCACAAACGTAGTAATTGACAGACAGAGCCTCAACACAAAACAGGAATGGAGCACTAGCACCCGCAATACTACACTACCCAACATGAAGACTAAGTCAGAATGAGAATAAGAAAAGACCCAGATAAAAACAGTATAATACATAAGCCCATATGCACACACACAAAGGACACACCTACACATATCTAAGACGAAATGGGGAAAAATGTGGCAGATATATGAGTAGATAAGTGAAGATAAACCTAAATACAGGGCTCAAACACAAACACAATAGTATGCAAACCTATATACACGCACAAAAGCACACATACAAAAAAAGACATGCGTACACACACGCACGAGCACACACATACACACAAAGATACAGAGGCAAACGTTTGCGCAGGTAAGGATACACGCCATAGAAAAACAGAATGGACTAAGGAGAATAGAGGGAAGCACGTAGGATGGAGAGCCTCTGAAGAGGTCACAGGGTGTGTGACGGAAGATTTCTAGACATAAAATAAGAACAGTAAGAAATTGATTATGAAGTAACTAAAGAACGAATATAAGGTCCATGTGTTAATGTGGCGCATCCCCATCAAAAACAAAAATAAAGATGACTATCCTGAAATATAACAATATATGTAATTCTCTCTATATATATTTTATTCTTTTACTTGTTTTACTTATTTGACTGCAGCCATGACAAACACACATGCACACACAATTGCATACACATGCACACATGCACTCACATACACACACACATGAACACGCACACACATACACATACATACACTCACACGAACACACTCATGACAGCCTTCTTTCTGTCTCTGTCTACCAAATGCACTCAAAAGATTCGGTCGTCCTCTGGCTATAATAGAAGTCACGTACCCAACTGTTACATAATGGGACTGAACGTTATACGATGTGGTTGTAAAGTAAAATTCTTACACACAGCGAAGTGCGTTAGTTCGAGTTGTGTCTATGTGTATTTGTTTTCTACGGCTTGGCGGCTGGTATTTATTTAGCTCCTTATAACTTTGTAATACGGTACACCGGAAGACCGAATACTAGGTCTCAAATAAGATCAGGAATTGATTTCCTCGCTTAAACCCTAACATGCTGCGTTTGAACAGGTGAAACATGTAAAAGGACGAAAGAAAAGATCACACACACACACACACACACACACACACACACACACACACACACACACACACATACACACACACACACACACACATACACTCACCCGTAGGTTCAATCCCACTGCGTGGCACCTTGGGCACCTGTGTTCTATTATAGCGACGGGCCGACTAAAGCCTTGTGAGTAGATTTGGTAGACGGAAACTGAAAGA
>NC_068981.1:117869188-117870219 GCF_001194135.2 Octopus bimaculoides | reverse complement strand
TATCTATCTATCTATCTATCTATCTATCTATCTATCTATCTGTATATGCAAGTATGTTTGTGTGCATACATACCTATATGCACGGATATATAAACGTAACTACACGCACGTAAATGCACAACCACACACACACACACACACACACACACACACACACACACACACACACAAACAAACACACATACATATTCATTTATATATATGAAAGCATACCCGATACTCGTAAAGAAGGATAAATTTGTGGGAAGTATCATCAATTCGCTGATTGATTGATCTGCTTGTCCTTTCACCAGTAGTCATAGTTAACTCTGGCCTCTCTGCCCATTGACCCTGCGGAAAATCGAGGATGTGAGAGCTTCAGTAGCGCTCAACTGGTACACAGCTTAATCTAAGTAGGCTGGGGCAACTTGAATTGAATAAACTTTGCTTTTTGAACACAAGGCAGCTTCTGGTTCAGGAGACGTAGGCATGAACTTGTGAAGTCATTAACCATAATACCTTACTTCACTGTATGTGATATGTGTGTGTGTGTATGTGTGTGTGTGTGTGTGTGTGTGTGTGAGTATTTATACATGTATACATATGTATATATGTGTGTGTGTGTGTGTGTGTGTGTGTACACACTAACACACATACCTATATGTATAGACAGAGAAGCACGAGGCTTTCGTGTAAGTTACGAAAAATAAACCAGAACTAAAAACACATGCACGCACACATACACACACACACACACACACACACACACACACACACATGTAAACACCCTTGCACACGCAAGCAAGAAAGCACGCGTGCAAGTACAGAGCCACATCCACACACGCATAAACACGCACACACCATTCTCTTAAAAAAAAAAAACACATTAAGATAACAAATATTCCTCTGTCGGCCTGTTGCCAAAATCGAGGAAACGAAATAAATAGCCGACAGTCTATCCTCTTGTATTTTGTAATTCATCCAAGAAACATTGTACCATATAACTAAACGGCTACGTTTTCTGTGAAAAATATTATGTCTAAGTGTCTGCC
>NC_068981.1:117865962-117868769 GCF_001194135.2 Octopus bimaculoides | reverse complement strand
ATATATATATATATATATATACACGATCTGTGAGTATATGCATGTTTGCAAGGATATACATATATATATCAGTATTATATGTTTATGTACGTACATACATAAATATATGCGCACCTATATATAAATATATATTCATATATATGTAGCATATGAACACACACACACACACAAACACGAGCACACACACACGCACACAGATACACACCCACATTTCTTCACGTTTTGAAGAAATTTGGTGGAAAGAATTGATCCCAGTACTTATTTTTTAAAGCCTGGTACTTATTCTGCCGGTATATTTTGCCGAA
Source organism: Octopus bimaculoides (assembly GCF_001194135.2). Lineage (NCBI taxonomy): Eukaryota > Metazoa > Mollusca > Cephalopoda > Octopoda > Octopodidae > Octopus > Octopus bimaculoides. Next base: position 117,868,464 of record NC_068981.1, on the reverse strand, counting down.
CCGTTAAGATTCGAGTGACATAACGACCCTCAACAAGCAGTGGTGGTGGGGGACAGGCATAGACACGAATATACACTCAGGCACATATATACAGACGGCAGGCTTCTCACAGTTCCATCTACCAAGTCAACCCACAAAGGCCATCCTTATAGTAGAAGACACAGACTCAAGTACAAGGAAATACAATCCAAAGATTATTAATCTATCTCTCCTTAACATAACCTCCTCACCCCTTTAATAATGACAATTCTTTCAACTATGAACCTAATTTAGAATACACAGGGCATAAGTAATTAATCCCCCACAATTACCACACACCCCAAGAGAGCCTGTACCTGCCATCTCAGCAACGGCTTTTTTTTTTGCAATCATGGGTTAGCTTGTTTGAATTAACTTAATTTCATTCAGGGTCTCACATTCAGTCAGCGTATTGGTCTACTTCCATTTATTGTTGACCCCATTAGATTTACTCATTTAAGACCCCCTCCCCGTATAACATAATTTAACAACTTAATATTAACTGCACGCATCTTTAGATTGTATTTCCTTGTTCTTGGTACTACAGTATTCACTTTCCTATGAACTGTTATTGCCCTTAGGCATATTTTGTATGAATAGAAGTGTAATTTTGTGGTAGGCCCCATATGGATGCACCCAAGCAAGGGTTGATATAGCGACAAGTTTAGTAATAATAACAGTATGAATAATAATAATAATCATAAGTATTAAGTATGATTTAACAAACTGCTGTAGGAACGTGTGTTGTAACCATAAGAGTAATTAGCAAGTGACTTAATTGTAATCGTTTAATTAATTTGGGATTTTGTGCTTATGCTTCTCCATAGGTCCACTTTGTTGTTGTTGGTATCCTTTTGTCTCGGGAGACAATAGTGTTGCGCATAAAATAATCCAGTCTGGATTTTTTGCGCAGGCCTGGGCGAGATGTAAGAAAATCCTAGGTAGCCCAACCGTCAGGATTTCGCTCTCGACGTTGCTGACGTAGTCCAAAGGAGTGCAGAGCATTACGTTTGGAACCAACTTGGATGCAGGAGCTGCCGGAAGAGTGTCGAGTCGAACACTAACTACCTACGTGGCTCCACTCCCGATTTCTTTGAAGGTTGTCTCCTTTCTGTAACCCTGGATAAGGGCCCATACCGGGTACTCTCAGTTGGAGCCAGCTGAGCCCGGGACTCGTGTCAGGTAGGGACGTCACTCCCTGAAGTGGTGAAGAAAATCGCTACCCACTAGGCTGAATGTATTTAGGAATGTTTAGACAATTACTGCTTATCTAGTAAGACCACCGTTTGAGACTGTGGTAGCGATTTCAGAAGATAGATTTAGTATCGTGATTATATAATTGAAGGACAATGATCTAGCCATTACCTCCCCTTAACGGTAGTCTCCCCTTAACCGTAGTACCTTCTGTCGCACGGTGCTTGTTTATATATTTGGTTGGTTTATTGATAATGTCATAAGCATCTTGAACGACTTATAACATATGCTACCTCTCCATATTTTTATTTTTTATTTGCGTTTTAATTTTCTTCTTTATTTACATCTACCCTTATAACGGTCTTAATAGATTGCCCTTTGGTTTTTACATTTAACTGACCAATTATATTGATGGCTGGACTTTGGTCAATCCCATTGCGGACAATAGGTGGTTGGTCTTTATAATATATCAGTAAGTATATTAATGTAATTAGTTTATCGGCACGTTATTTGGATAAAAATTAAATAGTACTATTTCCGAAATCTTAAGTACCATTCTTTTTCTAGACCAATTGGCGAATCGCGTTATACTAAAGTACTTATTTCATTTTTTACTTTTTATACACCCTGTAACTTTTAAAGAAATGTTAACCCACCAATTATTTTCTAGTTTTGTCATTTGCTCAACGACTTGAAGCGTCACATTGCAAAATGGTATGATTAAAATATATTAATCCCCCTTTCCTCATCTCGTGGCCTTATTCTTTTCTCTTCTTTTATTTTATATATTTTTCTTCACTCTGATGAAGATCCATGTACCACATCTCATATAGAGTATGACAAATATTATCCTCAAAATTTTGTTTCGCTGCCCTGAGGGACATCGAAAGCAGAAACGGCTGTTAGATGTGATAACGTTGGGCAGCTGATGAAGGAAATGTTCTCTATGTGGCATGTTTGTTTTCCTGTGTGTTCCTACCGTTGTCCGAAAAAAAGTTAGTTTTCCGTGCTTTCTTTATGTTCTGTTTTTCATTTTGTCTACGTTTTTTTTTGTGACCACGTTTTTTTTTTGTGACGTCCTGTACCTAGATATGCATCTATGTATACATGTAGATGTAGGTATTACATACATGTACGTATATATGCATATACTCACATATTATTTGTATTATATATATATATACATATCTATATATAAAATTTTAATAATAATTATAATGTATAAAGTTTTTTTCTTCCTATGCTGCCGCTTGATTTGCTCGTTATTTAAAATAACGATCTTAACCTCAT
>NC_068981.1:117864037-117865822 GCF_001194135.2 Octopus bimaculoides | reverse complement strand
ATATATATATATGTATATATACATACAGTGGGTGGTGAATAAACTGTTGTCTAAGTTACCCAAAAATTAAAATAACACTGACATTGCATTTTAGCAAATATATCAACCAAACTTATATATCTTGAAATACTGAAGAGTAAATTCATTCAATAAAATCGCCATTGACTTCAACCACGGCCTCCAGACGGCTTTGGAATTTCCTGAATCTTTTCTGGACGGCCTACTTGTTTAATTCGGTGAATGCTGCCATAATCCTTGCCTTTAGTTCATCTGTTGTGTTACAAGGAGTTTGGTTTTTCTCTCGTTCAACTGCGCCACACATATAATGATCAAGGGTGTTGTAGTCTGGGGAGTTAGAGCTGATGTGGTTTCAGAAGATGTCTGACTGCCATGACTAGGTTCTCCTGCTTTTGTGGCGTGGTGCAGAGTTCTGTTGCCAGACATAGGGTCTTCCAGCAACCACCCTCCTGAGCCAGGACAGCATTACCTCCTCCAGGCACTTGATGTAGGCACCCGTGTTCAGTCTAAGGCCGTGTGGAAAGATGAATGAAGGCATAACGTCGTCATCACTAGTGATCACTCCAAACACCATGATGTTGATTGGATGTTTGATTGTAATCACTGTCGGTACACGTTTTCGGCACACAGCAAGCGAACGGTTGTCCTGTGTGTTCACTATCTGATCTTGGCAGAAATTTTGTCGTCTGCCGGGAAGGTGATGGCCTCGGATTTTGGGGATGCTAATTACATTGTGTTTATTAACTATCTTCAAAACGGCCATATCATCAATATAGAGTATAATGCCAACTTGCTGAGGCAGATACGAAAGTTTATCAAGACCAGACACTCAGAGAAACTGACGAAAGGTCTCTTGTTTCAGCAGGACAATAGTCCAGCAGACAAAACTTTGGTTTCAAATAGCTACTGTGCACGGTTGTGGAATTCAACTGGTCGATCACCAACTCTATTCTCCTCATTTGGCCCCATCTGACCATCATTTGTTCCCAATCATGAATAACTGATTGGCTGGGAACTAGTATCGCAGTGATGAAGATGTAATATCTGCTGTTGACATTTTTGACGAACATGATGAAAGCTTGGAGAATGGGATCCAAGCACTGCATCAGCGATGAGAAAAGTATGTGAACCGCGATATGTGAGCGTATCATGGTCAGCCTATGGACTTTTCAGCCGATCTTCGTATATCGTATTGATAAACAGGCCTTATCTTTTAAGTTTGTGGAGAAATTTCAATTGATATACATTGAAAAACATATACATGCATTACATATGCCCATACGTAAATATATATGTATGTAAATGCTATACGCATGTATGTTTTTTGAAGACTATCAATGTCGACTGTTCAAATCATTAAAATCACGAAGGAATTTGAGATGTATTTCTTGCATAAGCATAAGTCACGAAATCCAGTGTAAGAATATAGTTCATTACATGGACCCCTGTACATGTATGTATATGAATGTTGGTATCAGGAAACGTAATTATCAAATATTAACTCTTCCATTTTCAAACATTTGAGATAAACATGGCTGTCAGAATTGTGGAAGTCTATCGAATACACAATACACGTCTGTGTACACACACACACACACACACACACACACACACACACACACACACACACATATATATATACACACACGGAACATATATATGTATGTATGCATATATATATATATAAAATATATGTGTGTATGTGTACATATATATATATATAATATGGGTGTGTGTGTGTGTGTGTGTGTGTATGTATATATATAT
>NC_068981.1:117860471-117863588 GCF_001194135.2 Octopus bimaculoides | reverse complement strand
ACTACTACTACTACTACTACTACTACTACTACTACTACTACTACTACTACTACTACTACTACTACTAATAATAATAATAATAATAATAATAATAATACCAACAACAACAACAACAAAATAATAATAGCACAGAATGGGCAAAAATCTGGAAGAAAGCCTGTTTCCAGAAGAGCAGAAGGGAGGCTGCAAGAGCTCATTCGGCTGTAAAAAATCAGCTACTGATCAATAAAACCATAACTGAAGACAGCCGCAAAAAGAAGGGTCTAAGTATGGCCTGGATCGATTACCGAAAGATTTTTGATAGTATTCCCCACACATGGATCCTAGAAGCACTAGCCCTGAACAAGGTAGTACCGGTAATCATAAAATATACAACACATTCCATAAATAAATGGCAGACAGTGTTACAACTTCAGATAAAGAAAGGCTCATAAAAACCAAAGCCATCCCAATTAGAAGCGGAACATTCCAGGGAGATACGCTCTCTCTCCATTGCTTTTTTTCATGACACTGACACTTTTATCTGACATGCTAAGCAGAACTGGACGTGGATACAACTGTTACGGCAAAACAATCAGCCATCTCTTGTATATGGATGATCTAAATATGTACGCTACAAATGATAAGCAACTGGAAACATTAAAACAAAGAGTACATAGATTTACCAAAGAAATAAACACGAAATTAAACATAGAAAAATGTACCAAAGAAACCTTCGAAAGAGGAAATCTATTTAAGAGTAGCAACATCATACTAGATAAAGCAAATGAAATGAGAGAGTTAGATTAAAGCCAAACATACAAACACTTAGGAATCAATAAACTAAATACGATACAACACACACAAATGATGGAGAAGATAAGAAAAGAATACTACAGACGAGTTAGATTAATACTGAGAACAGCTGAATGCGAAAAACAAATTATAAGTTACAGCTACAATATTCTTAACTGGACTCTAAATGAACTAATCAAAATAGACAGGAAAACAAGAAAAATAATGACACGATTTAGGATGCACCACCCATAATCTGACATAGAAAGGTTATATATACAGCATATAGAAGGTTGTAGAGGCGTTATACAGCTAGAAACTATTACAAAATAGCTGCCATAGGACTACAAAAATACCTACTTCAGAAGCAAGGAAAACTAATACATATAGCTACAAAACAAATGCAAAAACAGAAACTGTTTTCAGTCTTTAAGGAAGCTGACAAATACAGAAAAGAAATCATAATACCTTACAACCATGAAGAAAAAGAAGAAACAACAAAAGCTGTAAATCAATTGAAATCCAAACTGAAACTAGAACAGCAACGGATCATGATAAAACGATGGCAAGAAAAGCCCCTTCATGGCAAATACTGGGTTAAACTAAAATAAATAGACAAAGCAAAATCACAACAATGGCTGAGAAAGTTAGGACTCAAAGCAGAAACTGAAAGATTTTTAGTTGCAGCACAAAATCAAATCCAGCCCACCAGAAATCACCAAAAACACGCAATGAAAAGAAATACAAGTAACTGCAGAATATGTGTTGATGGACAAGAAATAGTAAATCATATTGTCTTTGGCTGCCCAGTCCTGCCTAGGAAGGAATATATTCACAGATACGACGTAATTGGGATCTATATTCACTGGAATCTATGCCAACTTTATGGAATAACTACAGAAAAAGATGGTATAGGCACACGCCAGAAAATGTCACAGAAAATGAGAAAGCAACCATATTCTGGGATATGCCAATACACACAGATAAAGAAATTAAGGTCAATGGACCGGATAGAGTTGTCAGAGATCACAAAGAAAGAAAATGCTTTCTAATCGATGTATCAATACCAGCAGATGACAACGTTTCTCTAAAAGAAACGGAGAAACATTCAAGATACAATGATCTGAAAATAGAGGTAACTTGAATTTGGTTACTATAAACAGAATCAATTCCTATCATAGTAGGCGCATTAAGTATGATAAAAAAATATTCAGACATACATAACAAAAACACCAGGACTAACAAGTATATATAACAAGCAGAAAATAGCACTACAATGCACCACACACATCTACAGTGAAAATAGGAGCCCAACAAACCACAGCACATACCCAAGGCACACGGAGCTGCACTCGGTAGTGCAGTGAAAGCGCTTGATAAAAATACGACTACTGAATAATAATAATAATAACTCTTTTGATGATGGTGATGATGATGATGAGGAGGAGGAGGAGGAGGAGGAGGAGAAGGAGGAGGAGGGGAGGGGGTTGCAGCAGCAAGAAGAAGAAGAAGAAGAAGAAGAAGAAGAAGAAGAATGTAGCGACAAAACGGTGATGAGAATAATAACAAAAGTAAATCACCAAGAAAGCATGCGGTGAGTTGGGCATTGCAATAAATGGGTGCGTCGTCGAGGAGATTGATGTGGTAACCAGTAAATATAGTAAGAAAACAACCGGCAAACTCATGCATTGGAACGTAGAGTTATTAATTTAATTGCAGAGAAGCAAAGAAGCTGGAGAGGAGGATAAAGATCGGCAATACATGGATCACCAGATGTTCAAATGTCTGTTATATTAGCTCAAATGATAAAACCAATTTGACAAATGAGGAACGAATGTTACATAACGATACTATCGAGATGTAAATGTTGAAGGGGTTTTATGCACTAAGACATGGGTAGAAAAGAAATGGATAAAATCTTCATCATAAATCATCAGTTATGGAAAGAAGATGCAGTAAGATGACACGAAGCGAAGAGACTGCAGAGCATAGGTTTAATTCCAGGTTACTGAAACAACATATATATATATAATTGTACTTTTTTTTTTATATAAGGAGAGATTGTTAATATTACAATACTCAGAAACAGGCTAGAATTGAAGTGTTCAAATTGAGCTAAGATTTAAATTATAGTGTGAATGGAGACAATACGGGTGGAAAACTATAGGAACAATATCCCATCACCAACAAAAGATTTAATATACCTATGATATGCACACACATGTATATTAAATCTATTGTTGGAGATGGGATATTGTTCCTATAGTTTTCCACCCGTATTGTCTCCATTCAAACTATAATTTGTATATATATATATATATATATATATATATATATATATAT
>NC_068981.1:117858712-117859479 GCF_001194135.2 Octopus bimaculoides | reverse complement strand
ATATATATGGGAGAATTTACGAAAAAAACAACAACAGACGAGGACAGGTGGTGTAAACAACAAAAGGAAGTATTAGTTTAACGCTCGGGAATAGAGAAAGTCTTTAACGTTTCGAGCTACGCTCTCCAACAGAAAGAAATAAGGAGAAAAACAAGGAGAAAAAAAATTTAGATGTCGTGACTCCTTTACTTTGACTGCGGCCATATAGTATAATTTAAGTTAAAAACCTCGTAACGTGCATCTAAGAGCGCTTCTGTCATTATTTGGTTACTACAGGTGTATTCCAGGGCTGGATATACATGTGGAACTCCACTTTGCATAAGATCATACAAGGATAATATAAAATGAGGAATGAGGATAACAAGCTTTAATGGTAGACCACAATATTTGTTCCTGTAAAGTACACCAGCTTTGAATTGCTGAGTTTATAAATATGTATGTATGCATGCATGTATGTATGAATGTATCTATGTATACACACACACACTTACACACACACACACACACACATATATATGTATATGTGTTTCCGGTCAGTCAGCCATTGTTATGATCGGCCATTATTATGATTGACCGTTGACTGAACACTATTCAATTTTTTTTCTCCGTGTTTTTCTCCTTGTCTCCGTATTCTTTCTGTTGAAGAGCGTAGCTCGAAACGTCAAAGACTTTCCGTATTCCCGAGCGTCATACTAATATATACTTTTGTTATTTACACCACCTGTCCTCGTCTGTTGTTATTTTTTGTATAATCTCCCACATATAAT
>NC_068981.1:117850010-117853284 GCF_001194135.2 Octopus bimaculoides | reverse complement strand
ATATATATATATATATATATATATATATATATATATATAGAGAGAGAGAGAGAGAGAGAATTAGTTATCCTTTATATATATTTAGTAAACCAGACTAACGGTTTCTGATTGGTATTGAACTTCAGGTAATCAAGTCGAAATCAAGTCGAAATGTGAAATCGTGGTTAATGTTAATACTATACCCCCATTCCAAAAGAGAACACATACAACACCTTCCTGAAATAGTGGCCAGAATATCGTAGAAATCGCCAAAATTTGACCACTGACTGAACAGAGTTGTTGGATATCAGATTTCTATACCGGATGTTAATACTATTCAACAACGGTAAGACAGAGCGATAGCTCTAAGATACTGGCAAGAAACAGGCGACCTAGTTCCGTATAATTATCACAGAGAACAAATTATTCCTCTTTCATTTCTTTTTATCTTCTTTTCGTCTCTTCCTTTCCTTTGGCACTTGATTTGTTTGACTCTGTCAACGATAACGTTGCAACTGTCGTTCAACATTTTTTTCAATCGATCGAGTGATTAAATTGAACCATGAACTCACCCAAAATAATATTTGATACCCCTGTAAGTCTATAATGCACAAATAAAAGTATAGAGCCCATTATATAAAGTATAAAGTTCATTATATATTCAGGGTGTCCCAAAAAATGACATAATTTGAGATGTTCATATCGGAGTGACTACATGGCTAAGAGAAATTTAATAGTGTTAATTTTGAACATAACAAGCTTTATCCTACAGGTTTTCAACGAAAAATACTGTGATATGGTAATTTTATAATGTTCTCACGTTTCTTTGAGATGGCGTAGAGCACATCCAATTTTGGTGAATCCCTTTCATATTCAACTATGTCCTGTGGATTTTCTTCGCTACAAGTGCGAACATTTGCCATTCGTATGGAGTTTGACTTCGTCGCTGAAAACAGGACCGTTTTCAAAGTCGTCATCTTCAAGTTTCTCTTGCATATCTTCACAGAATGTTTTACGCTTTTGCTTGACACTTTTGTAGATGACAATTTTGGTTTTTCCTTCAGAAGCATAGATGAATGAATTGTCTCGATAGCCAATTCTGGAACAACCGACGTAGAACTGTCCATGTGAAAAGCATGACTTTCGAAAGTCCAATCCGACAACTTTCAGTGATTGATCTTGTGCTTTGTTAATTCTCATAGCGAAGCTGAGTTTGAGAGGGAGCTGAAGTTTTCGTACACGGTAGGGGCAATCTGTTAGGGTTAGCAGAATTTTCGGAATAAAATCGGTATCGTTTTTGCAGTGTCCCGTAATAATTTGGGCTTCAATGACATCGTCTATCATTTGTTTGACCACAAGGCGTGTTCCATTACATAGTGTGGGTGCGCTTAGATTGCGTAGCAGAATGACAGGGCACCCGACTTTTAAGTGAAGTTCATGGGGAAGGAATCCTGAAGGATGTTGGGAGCTGAGAAATTCTGTTGGAAAGTGTGTAACCTGATCAAGGTCGGTAACGGTGTCAACTGATCTGTAACAACGTTCTTGGGAAGGTAGCTTACTGAGTAAGTCGCAGTTAAGAGTGGCAAAAGCTGCATTTGTAGGTGCAAAAACAGCCCTATGCTAACGTACAAATATCGATAGCTTGCAGTGAATGGGTATTGTAAAAACTGTATAACTGTCCCAGCTTTGTATGAGTAAAAGCAGGAACATATATAATATGGATTAAATTTTGAAGGCATTTGAAAGATAATCAAAAGTTGATTTAGATAGTATGACCACCTCGAGGAATTGCTCATGTGCAAATATTGACGGTTTGCAGTGATTGTACATTGTAAAAACTGTAGTAGAAGACGAAGTGAAAGTAATATAACTTCGTCGCCAAAAGTAATGTCCCTTGAAGAAACGATCGTTGGAATTTTTTTATTTACCTATGTGAAGGTGGTTTCGTCTCCTAGGGGCGGCATTACTCATTATGTGGAAAATTGGAAGAGTCTATGACTATCTTTGGAACATAAGTAATGTATATTCCCAGCGTGAACGAAATCAGAGGGAAAATATTGATTTTAAGGGGGATCAAGAAAAAGGCCTGTACACACACACACATAAAATGTATACACACACACACACACATACAGACACACACACACACACACACACACACACACACACACACACACACACACACACACACACACACACACACACACACACACACACATATATATATATATATATATATATATATATATACAGAGAAAGAGAGAGAGAGGGGTGTTCTGACCCCAAGTGGTCGCAGTCCATGTTGAAGAGATGCTTTAGGCTTTAGGGCGCAATGGTGGTGTTAGAAAGTTAACATAATTAATATACTAAATTTCACCTATAATAGTAATTATATTATGCATGATAATAATGGCTATCAAAATAACTACAGAACAGTCAAAAAAGAAAAAAAAGCCGTCCAATTAATCTTTTTGATGATAAGCTGTTCTGTACTATAATTCCTTTTACATGATATGTGAATTCTCAGGTGCCCACTAATTGCACTATTGGTGGTTCATTTCACCATTTAATTGAAATGTAACCACATAAGTAAAAACAAACGTTTTTGTGGGGAAAAGCGTGCATGTTCTTTAAAGCTTGCCAACTACCACGAACATAACTCCATGCATTGGTTGGGGTCATCTTTGCTGAGAGCATAAACTCTTGGAATGTAGCATTTGCAATGTCAGCTCTTAAAAATACACAATGGACGCATAATTTTAAAATTCCTATCTCACGACACGGCGGCTCACAGGTTTTCCTAAACATTTGGTATATATGGTTCGTACCATTCTTGGTTTGTGATTCTTCCGAAACTTTTGAGCAGTTTCAACTGCTTTCAACTAATCTCTAATTCGAGTGATAGTAAGTAGCATTGATAGATCTATTGAAGCTCCATCCTAAACTATCTCTGCACTTCCTTGTATATATGTATGTATGTATGTATGTATGTATGTGCATATATATATATATATATATATATATGCGAGTAAAAATAAATACAAAAAGGTGGGGTTTTTTGTATGATTGTGTATAGAGGAATATATTATTTAGTTTAAAAGAGTTCCAACACTGTCTGTTTTTTTATGTTTTATTTATATTCCTGCAGAACCAATGTGGGGTATAGAATATGGAATATACAAAATATAATATAACATACAATATATAATATAAAATAAAATAAAATAAAAATGGATGGCACCATGAAAGAAAGTATTGAATGTAGATGAAATATTGAGTGTTCAATATAAAGGAT
>NC_068981.1:117848354-117849362 GCF_001194135.2 Octopus bimaculoides | reverse complement strand
ACATATATATATATATATATATATATATATATACCATGAATGTATACATGAGCCTATACTATACATACATTTAGTTGGAAAAATTACCCTTCAACAAGCATTGAAATGTTATTTAATTTTCTTTACATTTACAATTCAGATATTGAATGAAATTTCTTTTTCGATTCATATATTTTTACACTTCTGAATGACTTGATATTTTGACGAGATCTATTTTCATACTATATCATGTGTGATTTTCTGCCTACAGTCAAATTTATTACTCCATTATGGATTGCGAGTATATATGACACTTCGTTTTTCAAAATTTGCATTGTATCAGCATATGTGCACTTGCTAGTGTTAATAACCCCCACTAAGAGTATTACTTGCATTTCAGACATACATACATACATACATACATACATACATACATATATGTGTGCAAGTATATGTGTATATTTGTGAGTATACGTGTACTTATTTATTTTATTGTGAATTAACTGCTTAAAATATTGGCACTTGTATACTATGTAAAAGTATAACATGTACTATGGTTTCATAATAATATAAGCAATGAAAATAATGCAAACAATAATAATGACAATTATAAAAATACGTGGTATATATGCATGTATATAAAAATATACACAGACACACATACACAAACAGACACACACATAGACAAACACATATACACATCCACATTTATGTATGTATAGGCATGTATGAATGTATGTGTCTGTATGTACATATTGTTTCTAGACGGACAAACTAGTAAAAAACATGTGAACTTGTAATATCATAGAAACTGGAGACGTAATAAAATGAATCATTGTTAATATATTTTAATTGAATATAATATATAATATATTTACCATACTTACCATGTTTAGCAAAGAACTTGGTTTGCTTTGTCTACTCTTGTTACAGCGTCTAACTTATTACTGCTCAGTTTTTGTGTTGATATGCATATATACTTGCATAGTGTCATGCTTATATATATACATATATATATATATATATATA
>NC_068981.1:117842844-117845828 GCF_001194135.2 Octopus bimaculoides | reverse complement strand
ATATATAATTCCGAGAGAGTTAGAGGTTGTCTCCGAAACTGCTAGCCTTGAACCAAAATTTGAAACCAGCATTATTATTATTATTATTATTATTATTATTATTATTATTATTATTATTATTATTATTATTATTATTATTATTATTTGTTGTTGTTGTTATAGTCATGATCTGAGTAACATATTAAGAGTTTATTGGATAAGACACATACAAAATGCTCAAGGTACAAAGAAATCTGGATGTTCTAAGAAATCTTATTAAGTACGATAGTTTTTCTCTATCTTCTGGAGCGTGATAATCTGTATGAGAACTAGCAACCTGACGATACCGTTAAAAATATTATGACAGGATCATTATTATAGATATATGAATTGGATAGACTTAACCCGGTTTCTAAGGCATCTAACCGACAACAAGGTTTCGTCCTTGAAAGTACAAGGCTGGGATGACAATTCGCTGCAACGTTAACCTCCACCTTCTGATAGCACTTGCTTCAACTGAGTAGACTGGATTAGCATTAAAAAAAAATACCTTGCTCAATGACAACACGAACTGCCCGTCCAGCTATCAAACCCACGACCTTATGGTGGTGAGCTCATTACTCTACATACTATGCGCTCGCATATAAAATTCCATATCTTAAAAATGGGAAAACATATTGCAAAGTATAGTTAAGTTATACTGTATGAAAAATGACCGGTTGGGGACATCTGAATGATTCTTTATCATAGATAAGCTCTCACAAAGCAATAGCAATGCCATTAATAGCGCTGACACCACAAATGCAATGCCTTCATTAAGAAAAGCATCCAGAAATAGTCAATAAAACCGGCCTGAATCAGCTTTTAGTCGAAGACATCAAGGGAAGATAAACCAACAAAAGAAACTCTAAGTAGTCACTCGACCTTCTAGAACCAGTAGCAATTTTGCAACCCCACAAAAAAAGAAAATAACACCCTTGTATTCATAAAAGATTAGGGTTACGTTGAATGCCGTAATCATATATGCACAATGTCATGATGATTACAGATGTAACACTTTTGAGCATTGATTTTCCTAATCATGGTTGTCCTTGAGATAAACAGTAACAGTAATCACGACTATGCTGTTAAGAAACTCACATTACAACTGCTTGAACTTAGGTTCGATTTCACTGAGCAGCATCTTGGGAAAGTGTTTGTGGACGGAATCCGATGTTCGACTTAACACCAGCAGAGATTACTGTAATGAGAGGAATATTGCCACGAATCTCTACCACTACGATCACGGCCAGCACCACCACCACTAACACCACTAACACAAACATAACCACCATAACCACCACCATCACCACGATTATCATTACTTCTACAACTTCCACCACTACCATAACCACAGCTACCATACCACCGCCACTGCCACCACCACCACAGTTACCACCACCATCACAGCGATCACCACCAACATCATCATAGCCTCCAAAGTCACCACCAAAAACAACACGAACTACATAGCAACAACCACTACAACCAATAATACATGACCGCAACACTTCCGATACTATAGCATGAACTCCTCTTCGATACCCTTCCCCATAGTTACCACTGTCACCATGACCATCATTACCATCCACCATTTCCCCTAATTTATTGTGATCAACTCCAGCATCAAACTTAATTGCAAATACCACCACAGCTTCCAACACTATAATGGCTTCAACAACACTACAAACACCACTGCCACCGCACTCACTTTTACCACCTATACCAATGTTATGACATCAGTGTCATCACCACAACAAACAACGCCACAAACAGCTCCATTACTGGCACAAATATCAACAACAAATTAACAAGGGAGACTTTATTTGGTTGTGTGACATACTAAAAATAGCAGCCAAGTCTCATTCCATTAACACTCAGCGGCCTTACAGATGAAAGGACATGGAATAATTATGTGTGCAGAACGCAGTAATTGTTTCTCATGAAGATCACGGTTGAAATTGCATAATTCCGGTGTGCACTTGATCAGTACCGACCTAGAGCTGAAAAACATCCAAAAATCATTTTGGCTGCTAAAATTTGCAGCCAAATGTACCTCAACTTAGTCACTTAAATAGCGCAAAAGAGATGATGCTGTCATAGCAGAACTATACCAGAAAATAAGACTGCATGGCCATATATGAATGTCTTTGATGCTAGGCTCACCCGAATAGATCCGACCTAGGGTTAAATATCAATAACAACCATAACTTCAACTACAACTGCTATCTCAGACAGACTGATTTTCTGCCAACAAACCTCTAGCTTTCGCTATCTCAATCACCACAACTACCAAAACATCTATCAGCCCCAACACCACCATTACTACCACTAAAACCGCACCACTATAACCGCACCACTATAACCATCATCATCGTCATCATCATCTCAATCTGGGCTACAAGCTACTTTCACCATCTCCACCGCCATCGCAACTACTTCACTACTGCTAGTCTGCACCAACGTCACCGCATCTTTTACTTCATCATTTGCCCCTCTCTTTTGCCCTTCACCTCCACCTGCACAAATACATACACACGCTCGCACACACACACACACACATGCACGCACACACACGCGCACACACACACGCACACAAACACATATATATATATATATATACTCAAAGCGCCTCTGTATTACTGTATCACCGTTTTTTAGTTTCTCCTCTCACACTCCTGTTACTATTTCTCCATTTACCGGGCCTCTTCTACAAGCTCCTGAGCGAATATCAATACGCACATACACACATACATATACACTCACACATGCATACACTCACACACACATACACTCACACACACATACACTCACACACACATACTCACTGAGATACACATACATTCAAACATTCAAATATACATACATGCGCACACATATTCAAACATATCCAAACACAAATTCGCACACGCGCACACACACACACACACACACACACACACACACACACACACACACACACACAC
>NC_068981.1:117841058-117841993 GCF_001194135.2 Octopus bimaculoides | reverse complement strand
TATATATATATATATATATATATATATATATATATATGAGAGAGAGAGAGAGAGAGAAAGAGATAGCCTGTGTGAATGGGAGACACAGAGAGACAAATAGAGCCGGATAGACGCGAAGTGGGCAGAGAGAGAAAAGCAAGATAGAGAGTGTGGGCATTTATATACGTATACCTACAGCTACATACATAGATGAACACATACACAAGATGTTTATGCTCATCTGCATACATTTGTATGTGTGCGTGCGTCTGTGTCTGTGCGTATGTGTGTGAGCGTGTGTGTGTGCGTGCATTGAAGTATATATGTAACAAATGTGCATATGCATGCATGCATAAGTCCATGTCTATACATGAATATGCGGGCGTGTATTTCTCTAACAGGCATTGATACACATGTATATAACTGTGCTCATGTATATGCGTGTCGAACTGTTGTATGTTTATATACTTGTGAAGAACGAGTTCTGATCTGTGTGTCTTAACACTTGATGTCTATACATTGACATCTGAATATATATGTCTCTGGGTATATGAAATAGGTACAACTATAAATATCTGGGCACGCACAGACATCATGTACTTATACATACATTTAGAGTGGCTGTGTGGTAAGTAGCTTGCTTACCAACCACATGGTTCCGGGTTCGGTCCCACTGCGTGGCATCTTGGGCAAGCGTCTCCTACTATAGCCTCGGGCCAACCAAAGCCTTGTGAGTGGATTTGGTAGACGGAAACTGAAAGAAGCCCGTCGTATGTATGTATTGCTTGACAACCGAGGCTGGTATGCTTATGTCCCCGTCACTTAGCGGTTCGGCAAAAGAGACTGAGAGAATAAGTACTAGGCTTACAAAGAATAAGTCCTGTGGTCGATTAGCTCGATTAAAAGGCGGTGCTCCAGCATGGCCACAGTCAAATGACAGAAACAAGTAAGAGAGT
>NC_068981.1:117837056-117840775 GCF_001194135.2 Octopus bimaculoides | reverse complement strand
TATATATAACTGGCATGACACTCCGTCAGTTATGATGACAAGTGTTCCAGCTGGTCCGATGAACGGAACAGTCTGCTCGTGAAATTAACGTGCAAGTGGATGAGCACTCCACAAACACGAGTACGCTTAACATAGTTCTAAGGGATATTGAGCATGATACAGAACGTGACAAGGTTGGCCCTTTGAGATATATGTATTGCTCATTTTTACCAGCTGAGTGGACTGGAGCAACATGAGATAAAGTATCTTGATCTCGGACAAAACGCACCGCCGAGTATCGAACTCACGCGCTTACGATTGTGAGCCGAATACCTTAACCACTAAGCCACGCACCTTTACACACAGACACACACACACACACAGTACGAGGTATCCACAGATACAGAAAGACACACACGCAAAAACACAACTCGCAGACACGCAGAGACATGTACACGCAGCGGGACATAAGTGCTCTCACTTTTTATGCCACAGTTTGTCCTATTGTCATGACATTGTTACCTTCACGCTGATTCTGGGTGAATGACTTGGGATATCTTGTGTGCATTCAATCTTGGCATGCATCTGCCTAGTAATTCTCAGCCATATGAGCGACTTTTTTTTTTTTTTTTCTTTTATCAGACTTGTTTCTGCCAATGTCTGCCAACTTCACTTGGGAAACTTGGCAAGCTGACAATTAACTCCCTTCCTGGAGCGTTCGCATCCTGGGAATTTTTTAACAGAATATCCATAACACCACCGTTGATACTTTTTCTGTAACATACGAATACTACCTCTTTCAGATTATAGCAATACATGCAATCTCGTTAAATTCCGTTTAGTTGCTCAAGATTTTTCTTCACAACGAATTCCTATCTTCTTGAGAAAGAAACTAGAGGAATTTATTGGCTATCATCATCTATCTGTTGAGTGCTGATTGATTTGATTTGGACTGAATTTATTTTACTTTTCTTTCGTCAACAATCTTCTGCATAAGGAGTTTTTGATTCTTTCTTGGGGGACATAAATCTATGGTCAAGCATTCACTTTATATTATCATGTTATTATTCTTGTATTTCATAGTTCAGTTTTAGCTGACGAAACGCATAACTTTCTGTTTATTTATTTATTTATCAATTATTATTATTATTATTATTATTATTATTATTATTATTATTATTATTATTGAGTGAGAGAGTAGTGCGTGCCATCAAAGTGAGACTGAGGTAAAATATACGAAGCCCAATATACCCATCATGATTACCCGTCTGATAAGTATACAGCAGACACATGCATCACAACCACATGTGCGGGACATGGATCTCATATCAAGATACACAGCACATGACCTTGCATGTGGGACCCAGTTAGAATTTTCTTCAGGTCGAGAAAATGTAGAAATGAGAGCAGTAGACCTTCCCAAAAAACGTAACGTTGGACGTAAAATATGATTGTTTTACAAATGATACGACTATAGATGTCGGCAACATCTACATTGGGAAAATATCAAATCGCAAAGTTCAACAGCGGGTGAGCGATGGGCATTAGCGTAAATGACTTCTCCAGTGATACTGGAAGTCACTCAAATCCATTAACAAAATGAATGCCTTCTAATCAATGGTTAAAAATGTATTCGTTGATACGTAAGGCATCCTATTGATCAAGCCAAATGTAATACTTTTGTCACATTAGACATTTGTTGATGTTTGTCACATTAGAAATAGTAGCGAGTACTATTCTCTTAAAAACAAATATTTTAAATAATGTAATCCAAGGTACACTATTCTTAAAAATTAAAGCTGGTTATGGTTTGGATGTTTTGACCACACGCCTTATCGAATAAGACAAACATCGATATTATTTATTATTGTGAATATTTTGTACTAAATTTAAAACATTATTTTAACACATATTTAAAAAAAATAACTTATTTTTATTAATTTTCCGGTTAAAACAATGAATCATTATTTGCTATACAGTTATTTTCGTGCAGCCCACCCCCCACCCTACAAAAAAAAAGAAAAAATGTTAAATTGATTAGTTGAGAGAAAACATGTTCCAACAAGAATAACCTATTTTCTTAGTGTCTAGCAATATTAAAAATCGTATACGTTGTTATATAATTCGTATCAACAGCTACGAGTTGGGTGATAATATCTTTTCTAATTAACAATTGTATTGTCTTGTTTTCTATAAGAATAGTTCTTTTCGGAAAATATATGTTTGCTTAAAGTATATACCTACTCTTGAACACTTGTTCCCTTTGCCTCATTGTCCCATATACTATCGCGTCCATGCCTCTATGATGGAAAATCCTGTTCCATCTTCGTATTGCAGCCCCATGTCCGTATATTTCCAGTTCCAGCTTACCGTTACAAAGTTCGGCTAGAAGATAGCTCCATCACTTGATATGCTTTTTTTTTTTTTTTAGATTTGATTTGTTTTATTAGGCGGAAAAATATACTTTCTTGTCACAAAATCGTTTTTCGTTCAGTTATTTGACTTTCGGATTTTGAATTCCACAGATTAACATGCGTCCGACAACACAGAGATATGAACAAATGATGTACCGAAATTGATTAAATCATTATTAAGTCTCATAAGTCTTTGACATTTCCATCAAATTAAGAATGTGCTAGTGATGGTTCAGATTATAACAAGTGTACTTGCATTTCCATTGATTCACAGTGTTATCGAAGTTGTGTATACCAGGTCAATTCTGACGAAGCAGAACTACAGAAAGCTGGTTGCCGACTCTACAACTAGGTGCAATCTACATATCTGTTATTCTCGATATATCATGCCTTCGCCTGGGAAAGGACCATAATCAATATCCAAAATTGTCGTTATTTTATCCCAAACTCCCCACTGTACAATCTATTTATTTTATCCAGTATTTTCTAGCTGTTGCCACAGCGAAGATGAGCATGGAAGACTCAAGTTTTCATTATATTTACTATTCCTCTACACTCGTGAAGGTTGCTGTGCATCATAGGGGTGTGCTAGAGATCAATGAAGCCATTAAAGTGTTTTTGATGGAGTAGAGCAAGACGGTAGCGTGAACACTTAAATGTACTTGATTTTGTCAACCCAGTAGACGGACGAAAATTAAAACTGATTTCAGTAGGATGAATAACAATAGCATCGATAGTAATGGAGTTGTTGGCAAATATAGTTGGGACTGACTGTAAAAAGGAGCACTGAAAATAGAGACTGGGTGCACCATACTGGCAGTGCAAAACAAAGTTTACGAAACGACAGTTAGTCGATACCATTTCATTCAATACTTAACTTGTACCTTATTTTATCGAACCCGGAAGCTAAAATGCTAGTTTTCACTCAAAGATGTTTGAACTCAAGAGAAAAAAACAAAAACAAAATCAGAATAAATACCGCAAAGCAATTTTCCATTACTCTAATGATTCTGCACATTCAAGGCACTAATAATAATAATAATAATAATAATAATAATAATAATAATAATAATAATAATGAATGACAATGAATCTCTAAATGCTGGAGATGTAAGAATTTCATGTGGCATTTTCCAGGGTGACTCACTATCACCACTGCTCTTCTGTCTAGCCTTAATACCTCTCTCCAAATTGCTCAATGATGCACAGTATGGGTATAAAATATTTGATAAAAATATAAATCATCTCATTTACATGGATGATTTAAAGCTTTTTGCAAAGAATGACCAACAACTAAAAGGTCTACTAGCGATTGTTAAACAATTC
>NC_068981.1:117835825-117836388 GCF_001194135.2 Octopus bimaculoides | reverse complement strand
AAAAAGCTAAGCGTTCGAAAACCCGTGCTAAAATTGCTGCCTTAGATATTATGACTGATAAATGGCATGGAAAACCTCTCAATGGCAAATACCCAAAGAGAGCGAATAATGCAGAAATTGACAAAGCCCTTACCCATCAACGGCTAATGGCCTCTGGCCTTGAAATCAGAAACAGAGGGATTTATCATAGCAGCCCAAGATCAATGCCTACCTACAAAGAACTACCAGGCCAACATATTAAAGAACGGCAGCTCCCCATTATGTCGTATATGCCAACAACAAAATGAGACCATCGATCATGTTGTCTCCATGTGCAGTTTGCTTGCGCCTACAGAGTATCTCAACAGGCATGATAGAGCTGCACAATATATTCACTGGGTAATTTACAAAAACCTGGACTTGCCCCATAATAAAAACTGGTGGGAACACAAACCACCTCCAGTACTTGAAAATGATCACATCGCACTCCTCTGGAACTTCACCATTCAAACTGATAGAAAGATAGATGCAAATAGGCCAGACATCATACTGAAAGACTTCAGACAAAAATCATGCCTCCACAT
>NC_068981.1:117832242-117835319 GCF_001194135.2 Octopus bimaculoides | reverse complement strand
TAGAACAACACTGTACAAATTCAAATATATGGTACCCTAGGCATAACACCTACATGAACTTCTAACTTGTTGTCTCTTGAGGTCTCTGAGTGAGACTTGGATCCAACTTGTACAAATGCAAAGCAAAAGTCAAGCATAAAATAATAATAATGATAATAATAATCTTTTCTACTAAAAGAACAACAAGGCCTGAAATTTTGGGGGAAGGGACAAGTCCATTACATCGACCCAAGTGTTTCATTGGTGCTTAATTTATCGACTCCGAAAGGATGAAAGCAAAGTTGACCTCGGCGGAATTTGAACTCACAACGAAAAGATGGACGAAATGCTGCTAAGCATTTTGCCCGGCGTACTAAAGATAATAATAATAATAATAATAATAATAATAATAGTAGTAGTAGTAGTAGTAGTAGTAGTAGTAGTAGCAGCAGCAGCAGTAGTAGTAGTAGTAGTAGTAGTAGTAGTAGTAGTAGTAGTAGTAGTTGTAGTAATAAAGAGAGGGGCAAGTCAAGACAGGAATCTTCTAGTGGGACAGCTTATCCACTCTGTGCAGATTTTCTCGAATGGTATAAAGTTGGTGTTTGGACTTTCAAAATGTGCTACGATGGTGATGAAACGGGGAAAGCTTGTCAGGACAGAAGGCATATGTTTGCCAAGTGATGAAATTATGAAGGCATATAAAAACCTGTGGATACTTGAGGCAACTATTAAATGCAACGATATGAATCAAAAGACAGAGAAAGAGTACCTGCGGCGCATGAGAGAAATATTGGTTTCAAATCTGAATGCTAGAAAAAGCAATTTCGGCAATAAACTCGTGTGAAGTCACAGTAGTTCGGTATGTAACAAAATAAACAATGAACAACAATTGGAAACACAAATTAAAGTTATGAAATTACGAGCAAGAAGACACGCATGCATCCAGTACGACTAGTAATAATAATAATAATAATAATAATAATAATAATAATAATAATAATAATAATAATAATAATAATAATAAGAAGAAGAAGAAGAAGAAGAAGAAGAAGAAGAAGAAGAAGAAGAAGAACAATAATAATAATAATAATAATAATAATAATAATAATAATAATAATAATAATAATAATAATAATAATAATAACAAAAGCACTCAGAGTGCGCAAACCTCCGCCAAAGCAAACCCAACGTTCCCTCTTAACGATTAGCCGGAGATTATTTTTAAAATAAGAATATCTGAAATAAACTCGACTGCTCTCAAAACGAGAGTACTAAATATGAACGCGACTGCTCTCAAAAATTAAGTAAAAAAAGAAATGGGAAAATAATCAGAATCCTTGTCCAATACCTGATCGATCAATGGAATGTGAAGGTGGGTGTGCGGACCGTCTTTGTAAGGCTGTGTGTGTGTTGTCTGTGGTGGAAACAGGGACAGTTTTCTCTATGAAGGCCTTTTGTAGTCTATCCACTGATATAATGTCTTTACGACAATTAAGGTCTACTGTGAAACATCTATCCGTGCGTGAAAGAAAACCTTAGTCCAAGAAGTAAAGCTTCCTCCAAGGCAGAGCTAGAAATGCAATTGTCAAGTAGGTAAGAGGTTTTAAACAGGAGCGATATATTCAAATTTAGTAAAACTAAAAATTGTTGAGGATAAATTAATTTTCTTGTTGTTACTGAATACGTTAGTGTTATTTAATTTCTGAACGGTTTTGCTGCCGTTTCTTTATGTAGTTTTTATCTATCAGTATCTACATAGAATTACGAGTAAAATTAATAATAGAGAAACGAAAATAAATCTTTGGACACAGCAACGCCGTCATAACTTACTTGTAAACCATGAGCGTGCTTTCAAGGGAGATAATCAGAGAAAGACTTGAAAGTGAACGTAAGATCCTAATACTTCGTGTAAAGTAAAGTAAATATAACAAATAATTCAGAATCCTTGTCCGGTACCGGATCGATCCCAAAATCTAAACACTTCATCCCAGTCACGTGGGCCAAACATCTCTCAATGTTTCATCCGAATCCATCCAGCGGTTCTTAAGTTATTTTGTTCACGGACAAACAAGCAAACAAGCAGAACTGAAAACAATACCTCTGTATTTGCTAAGGCGGTAGTAATAATAATGATCATGTCTACTAAAGGTACAAAGACTTGAACGTGGTGGGAGAGAGCTAGTTGATTACATGGACCCCGTGAATAACTGATACCTATTCCACCGACCCCGAAAGGATGAAATTCAAAGTTGTCCTCGTCAGCATTTGAACATAAAATCTACAACCGGAAGAAATGCAGCTGAGCATTTTGTCCGCCATGATAATTATTCTGCTAATAATAATAATAATAATAATAATAATAATAATAATGAGATGATGATGGTCATAATAATGATGATAACACCAGCGGTAACAACAACAACAACTAGAATAACAGCAACAACCAAAACGACAAAAACATCAACAACAGCAACAACAATAATAATAATCATCATAGTCAGAAGATAAAGAAATAAAAGTTGCAGCAAAAAAGTAGAAGAGGAGACCAATTATACCTCTTTATGATATAGCAGCCAGATAAACATTCACTTATTGGCTAGACAGTACATAAATTAATGCGTCGATGTGTTTTGAAAGATAAAAAACGAAAAAAAAAAAACGAAAAACAAACAAAACAACTATATAAATGTGGATGAGGCAAGAAAAACAGCACAAAGATAAAAAGAATAGACGGATACACTACTACTACTACTACTACTACTACTACTACTACTACTACTACTACTACTACTACTACTACTACTACTACTACAGCTGCTCTTGCTGCGCTACTACCACTCAAAAAATGTTATAGAGGGAAAAAATGTCGAACAGGAAGATTATAGGAGTTAAATGCTAGAGAAACCTAATGAACAAAAAGTGTACCATTTACGGATGCGCGTGCGTGCGTTTCCATGTGTTTTATGTGTGTACCTATATATGCCAATATTTGTTTGCTTATACACATATACACATGCAAATACATAGTAGACATAGAAATACATTTATACATATATACATACATACATATGTTTATATATATATATATATATATATAT
>NC_068981.1:117828975-117831685 GCF_001194135.2 Octopus bimaculoides | reverse complement strand
TATATATATGTAGAAGGTTGAAAAGGAACACACGAGTTGATATATATGCCAATAATTCATAACGACCTCGAACCCACAAGAGTAAACAAAAGAGACAGAGACAGGCAGAAACAAGAAAAACGCCCCTTTTATGCAAATACTCTATTAAAAAAACTTTTCTTTTCATTTTTCCAAAATTTAATTGTTTTCCATACTTACATTTGAAAAAGTCTCAATGACTGAAACCGGTACTGGAATGGTGTTTATAAATTTATTTTAGCATTTGTTAACTTGAATTTTTTTTCCATATATATATATATATAAGAGATAAATGGAAAATGGAGACAAATGCGCAAGATGTTATTTAAACCATTTATATCGCTGACATATGTTTCGATGCATACATCAAAATTAATCCGGGCGGAAAAATTATGCGGAATAATGTTTCAATCTCATCAGGGAAGAAATTATAAATAACAGTGTTCATGAATAAGCTATTTATATAGATATAAGGAATAATAATATATATATAATATATGATATTGTAATATATTACAATTTCTTATATCTGTAAAAATGGCTTATTAATGAAGACCGTTGTTTATAATCTACTCCCTGATGAGATCGAAACATTATTCCACATTAGTTTTCCTCCTGGATTAATTTTAATGTATCCATCGAAACATATCTCGGTGATATAAGTGATTTAAATAGCATCTTGAGCGTTTGTATCCATTTTCCATTTCTCATATGTTCTCGAAAACACGTCTCACCCCTCCTTGGAATCATTATCCATGTATCTGTAGTTACTAATATCTTAAAGTGCTTATGTGAATTTTGCCTACCCTAGTAACTATTTTTTGGGATTCCTTGTAAATATATATCAAAATAACCAACAACGATATCCAGAGGAAATGCAGTACGATCGTTTCAAGCAACTCAATTTAATTGAACAATGCAATCATTACATCAATTTAAATGCAGAGCATAAAGACATAGAATTAAATTAAATTAAAACAGATCGACACATTAGCATAATTTTACCTAAAATCTTCAAGAAGTTAAGGAGATAGACAAAGAACATGCTGTCTTCACTTCAGCTTAGAAGCTACTAAGGTATCAGGAAGAAAGATTTGTTAGAGATTTTGCTTGTTACTGTTTTATGGGGTAAGTTTTAATTTATTGTCTTGTTTATCAAATCTTTGTATATCAAAATCTAAGGCCAGAGAAAAAGGAGCAATGTGTCAGGAAATGTTGAGGGAGTCGACAGAAATCATAGTGGGTATAGTCATAAAACTATCAAGATTAATTTGAAGCAATATAATGAGATTTGGTAAAGGAAATCTTAAATCAAGATGGTAGCTGATAATTAAAGGGGCAAGCCACTAGTAGACCATTGATAATGATACAGGGGAAATTTTATCATGTAGTACTATAGTTAAATATTTTAAACAATATTGCCATATTGTATAAAGTTAAAATTTATGGCTATTCATAAGATTAAGAAGAATATTATATGAAAAGATATATATATATATATATATATATATATATATATATATATATATATGCATGCATATGTATACATGCATGCATACATACATACATACATACAGAACCTATGTGACAAACTGGAAAAACAATATATCTTAGAAATAAAAATCAACCAGCTAGCATACTCATTAAAAATTCAATCTGTAAGAAGAAAAGTGAAAATCTGTACGACATTTCTCAAGTTTAAAATGTAACATTGCTTTTGTTAACTATTTTTCAACAATAAAGCTTAACAATTTTGTTAGAAATGAGCTCGTTGAAAGAAGATTTCAAATTATTATAAATGAAAAATGAGCTTGTTACAAGATTTCAAATTGTTATAAATAAGAGAGTACACTGATACATATATATCTACATATGTACATACTTACAAATATATATGTAGCACATGTTTATATCCATAATTATGTAAATTTCTTATGAATAGTCTTTATCTGAAGTCATCACCTTCCGTAACTTCGATGTACAATTTTCATTAGGGTATTATTTTCCTATAAAGAATAATATTGGTGATAAATCTAAATTCTACACCAAAATTCCTGGGAACTTCAGCTTTGAGACATGTCCAAAAAGTATTTCTGAATTTGAGTGCATTTGTACATTAAACAAGGATTGTTCGTGGAATATTCCAATCAAACCTTATACGAAATGCTTTTAGAAATTACTCAGATTAAAAATTTATAAAAATTAAGTTTATATCTATATTTTTCAGGAACTTAGTTATGTCGCTAAATGTCTAAACAGGAATCAACAAAAGCTGATTACCCCTTTAATCAAAAAATGAGGCCAACCAAACTACTTCCGAAAATATAGTGCTGATGTCCCCTTTAATAAAAACTTTAAAATAGTTGCGCAGATAAAATTTCGCTTTGGAAACGTCTGGTAACAGGTTCGTTCTCATTGCCTGTTAGTTTGTACAAGTATGTGTTATTATAGCCTCAATGCGGCCAAAATTTGCTAGACAGTAAGCGCACACTCATACACACACATACGCGCACACACACACACTCACACACACACACACACACAAACACACACACACACATGTATATATTTACACCTATATATTCATATGTATGTATATATATATATATATATATATATATATATATATATATCAGCACATATTGTAAAACTGAGTTTGTGAGTGAGTGTATGTGTGTGTGTGTGTGTGTGT
>NC_068981.1:117813800-117827924 GCF_001194135.2 Octopus bimaculoides | reverse complement strand
ATATATATATATATATACACACATATATATACATATATATACATATATATACATATATATATACATACATACATACATACATACATACATACATACACATACACACACATATATTTATATATACATTTTCCCTCTTCGAGGCGTGAAAACATTCCTGTGCAGTTCTTTCAGTAATTCCACCTTTTCTGTGCACTGCACGAATATCTCGAGTCGTTGTAGCAGATTTAGAACATTGGATGAAAGCGAAGAGAAATAAGTGTCGAAAATATTCATTTTTTTTTTCTTATACTTGAAACTTCATCGTTGTATGACTGAAAAAGGCAAATTTTATTGAAATTTCTGAAACGCAAGAAAGTGCTTTAAAAAAACCATAAAACGCGACGATAAAGATATTTTTTATCTTAATTCAAATAAAATTGGAAGACAGATGAACGAAATTAAGTGACAACCCAACGCATTCATAAATACATGGAAACACGTACAAACAATAATTACAACTACGTAAACAGTAGTCATGCAACTAACAATAATAGTTTTAATTGATTTAGATTGCAAAATTGCATTATACAGCAATTAAACAATTAAATCTACCGACCTGTATATGGTCTGTAAACTGGGGTTTTATGATTATTAGCAATAAAATTCGCAAATATTTGTTCTACAAGTATTTCAGAGAAGACCCAGTCTTTTTAACAAAGTCTGCATATAAATAACAATATGTATGTATATGCATATTATTATGCATATATGAACAGCGAATCATATCATAAATGAAGAAAGGCGAAGCTTTTAAACATGTCTCAAGTAAGTGATATGATTCATTCAAATGTAGACGTTGTCAAGTTTTAAGGCAGTCGTTACAGCTCTGCTTACTAAGATGTAATCCCTTCTCGCAGATATTATCTTTGCTTTTCATTTTTTAGTGAACTTCCGATAAATATAGTAGCCTAACTGGGGTACCTTATCGCCAAATAAAGGATGAAATCGGCCGTGGTTCGACGGAGATAGCGACAGGATCCACAAAATTAAGATATCCAAAGCACTCTCTATGTTACAGCGATGCCCTTACGACCATATTAAATGTTTAGAGCCCACATCACGCAACAGTACGCTTGATAATAAACGCATCACATGCGTTCAATAGCAAATGTATAATAATTGTGTGAAAGTATTTTACATGAGTATTAAATAGAACTTACATGCATCTTTTGTATCACAGAAAATAGAACTTTCAAAGAGAAAACGAATTGAAGGGTTGTTTATTATCATTATGGGTATAACATTTTCATTTCGGAAAACGAAATCCAACGAAGAAACTATCCAAAAGAGACATGAGTCTCATCAGCAGTGCTAAAATATGCTACCTTTCCACTGCATTTCATACAAAATTATTTTCAACCTAGTAAAAGACGTAAAGACTTATTAATATTTAATTAATAATATTGATTTTTAAGTTATAGTATCTATCTTATTAGTTGTCTGCCCTTTGATGTCATCTTGCTAATTATTATACATACTGATCCCCAAGTCTCTCACTGCCTATGACTCTGGGATTGCAGTGCGTTCAGGTCCTCTATATGCAAGTTGCGGTTCATTTGCGAGCTGATAGCGCAGTGCTTGAAATTTTCTAGCGTTAACCTGCATGCCTTTCATGTCAGCCCACTTGTATATAGCATCCAGATCCATCTGGATCAGTGTGATAATTTTGTATCATCGGCGTAGCTAGTGACAGTGGATATCTGAGTGAGCATAAAAGAGCTAATATAATAGCAATTGTCACAAGACCAGGAGGGACGCTACTTAGAATTTGCAGTCAATAGTGCCATCGCAGATGCCACTATTGACTGCAACGGCCTGACTTCTGTCTTTAAGGAAGTTATACAGGCACTCTCTCATTTTACCAGTTATGTGAAGGTCTCGTATTTTGTGATATATCATTCAATGAGTCTTACATATGTATACAAAAGCACACTCATATTTCAGGTTCTATATTTCTTGTTTGCATAGCCAAACTTCTCTCTCTCTCTCTCTCTCTCTCTCTCTCTCTCTCTCTCTCTCTCTCTCTCTCTCTCTCTCTCTCACACACACACACACACACATGCTACTACTACTACTATTACTAAGTGACAAACGTTAAAAAGGGGCATTCTGCTGTAGGAGTTACACGTATTAATATTTCAAACTGTTTTCTCCAACTAAGAGTAACTTTCTCATTCAGGCTTAGATTACCAAACCTAAGTCATAAGCCCGTGAAACCTCAAGTCGCATTGAACCGGATCAAACTGTTTAAAATTTTATATATATATATATATATATATATATGTGCGTGTGTGTGTGTGTGTGTGTGTGTGTGTGCATAAATACATACATGCACACATGAATACATACCTACCTACCTACCTACCTACCTACCTACCTACCTACATACATACATACATACATACATACATACATGCATACATACATACATGCATACATAAAGACAGACAGACGTTCAATTATAGGTAACTGAGCTAACGTAGAGGCGTCTATAGATAGTCGTATAACAAGTTGGCAGAAGATGAATCGGATGAAAAATAATTGTAAAATGCTAACACGTATGAACCACTTCAGAACTCTCTTGAAGCGTTGGATAACCTTCCTTTTCTTTCATTCTTTCTTGTCGTCCTTTTTTTTCTTTTTTTGTGACTTCGTTTCTTTCCTTCTTTGTGTATTTTCTCCCTCCACTCATTCTTTGTTTCATTCTGTCTGCTTGTCGCTCTTCTGTATGTGTGTGAGTGTGCTTGTGCGCGCACGCGTGTTTATTCTCTCTACTGTTTCTTTCTTCCCTTTTCTTTTCTTCATTACTTTCTTCCTTTCTCTGTTTCTTTCTTTCCTTCTTACTTTCTTCCTGTCTGTCTGTCTTTCCTTCCTACTTATTTTATTTTCATTTATCTAGCGTTACCTAAACCATTCTTTATTTTTTCTTCTTCTCCTCCTTCTCCTTCTTGTTATTGTTCTTTTTCTTTTTCTCCTCCTCCTCATCATCATCACCACCACCACCACCACCATCATCATCATTGTCTTCTTTCTACTACTACCACTACTACTACTACTACTACTACTACTACTACTACTGCAACTACTACAACTGTTGCTGCGTGTGCTGCTGCTGAAATAGTTCTTTGCTTCGTTTTATGTTTGTGGGATGGGAAATTTTTCAGTAGTTCCCTCTATTTTCTGTTTTCCTTACCCGATCATAATCTTCTACCTCGTTCTTTCGCTGATTCTTTGTTTCGTTCTTTCTTTCTCCTGCTTTCAAATGTTTATTTGCTACTACAGCTTTTGTAGTGTATTTTCTATTGTTTCTTCTTGATTTTCATGTTATTTCTGTTGTTCTTTTTATAACTATTTAAAAAATGTTGTTATTCATTTTCTATTGTTATTTATGCTTCCATCCTGTTGCTCTTTTTTTTTTTTATCCCATTTTCATTCGTCGTCTTTTTTACATCCTCATCATCTCACCTTCCTTTTTCCCTCCTTCTTCTTTCTCTTATTTCTTCTATTATCCATATGTTTTGAGGTAAGGCCGTACCCCTGTGAGCTGTGCAGTATTCTCTTACAGCTATTTACAGTGAATGTCCAGACAAAGGATATAAAGTAAGATATGATGATGTTATTTTGGCACAAAGTTTAGTTATAAAACAAATAAATATAATAACAAACAAATATAAACTCCGAAATGAAATAAAACGAAGAAAAGCAGAAACAAATTATGCGTTCGTTTTGACTAAGCACAAAGCCAGTTTATATAGGGGCGGGAATATTGTTCGCTGAATCAATCCCCACTATGCTGCTGGTAGACTTTTTTTTTCACTCTTCTCTGTTACTGTTTTTGGAACTAAGTCTGAGTAGGAGGAGCAGTAACCATAAACTTTACAGGTCCCCCCAGACTACAGGCATATATGCGGTTAATGCTATTGATACGGTTCATCTTGAACATCTGAAGGTTGACGTCTGTAGGGAAAAACCATACGCACAGAATAGTTGCAAAGTCGCAGTTCTGCACAACTCACAGGAATACGGCTTTACTTGGGAGAATTGTATGCTGTTAGGATTTGCCTGAGACACAATAGCTGTAACGAGAGAAGGAAACACGGAAGAACATTAAGGAGGTGTATTTAACACACATTTCCGAGTTCGGATAAACGCGAACGGGTGAAAAACGGTGTAGAAAAGACAAACAGTGGTTGCAAAGATAGAGTGAGTTAGTTTGGCACTGAATCATCATCTACCAATAAAACGGAATTGTTCCATATACACGAAGTTGTGCATGTGTGTGTGTGAGTGTGTGTGCGTGCGTGCGTGCGTGCGTGCGTGTCGCAATGTGTAGATATGTAAGCAATATTGTAAGATATAAACTGCACATTTGGATTTCTGATGTGTTCAGAAAGTATTCACAGTTCAAATATTTCCGCGTCTTGGTGAGGTAGTCTAGGCTCTGGGATACAATTTTGTCAATGATGAAAATGTTCGATCTTCATGATAGATCATCAGTTATCGTAAGACGAGATGTTGGAAATGAATTTAACGATTTTAGCAGTATATTAATTATTAGGAGGATACATGTAATAGTGAACAGGTATATCCTTGTTGAATAGAATGGTGGGCCAGTGCTTTAACGTTGCTGAATGAAGTTTCTTTGTTGCCCTTGTAGTTTTCTTTAGATGTCTTTGTAAGAAACTAATTAGTCAAGGACAAACATCTACCATTGCTGGATGTTTTCGTAGTCGACAAATTAGGGAACGACAACACTGATAGTAATCTCCGTCAGTAAACGTTAAACCTAATTCGCAAGTGCCTAATATATCTGGTTCTAAATCATTACAATAGTAATGTAAAATTTCCTGATGTGTACAGTTAGTGACATTGTTAAAAATGACTAGTGATTAGTTGACATCCGCCTATAAGAAAATTTAACTACGATACATTCACATTTTCTACACAAGACAAATGTCTCATTTTTGTGGGGTAGGGATTAACGGCAGAGAAATGAACTGGGGCTGTAAAATGTCTGAGCTGAGAATATCTCGCAGAGGGATTAAATGTATAGTTTGCTTTAGTGGTGAGTGAATGGTTTGAAATCAGAGTCGCAAGAGATGAAGCTAAAATTTGATACGAAGAAGTAAGTACTCTACTTTCTCAGTACTGCTAAGAATATTTTAAGAAAAATAAAATTATTTGCAGGAATTGAAAACAAAACCTAGCTACTCATGTTTAACTCTCTCAGTTGACTATTTTACTTTGAACATGGAAGAAAAGTAAATAATTCAGAGCAATCTGTTATTTATCTTATCGATTACGGTAGTGGCAGACATAAGAGAAACCTATTTGATATTACATCCTTTGTTCAAGTTGACTCATGCTAATTTATTGTGTTTCTGAACACAAAAATTTATTGTACTTTACCTTAGGTCACCTCTATGTTGGGGAGATGAATAATATTACCCGGGGATGATACATATATCAGGCTGAATAAAAAGTAAGGAACATTTTGAAACATGAAACTCATCACAATATATTACAACAATGCGGAAATTTTATTCATCAAAGTAAGTACCATTACAGTCAACACATTTTTGCCAACGAGTTACAAGTTCGTTTATTCCAGTAACATAAAAATCTGGAGTTCTTGAGCTGATGAACTCTTTGAACGGACCTTCAGTATCGGTTTGGTTTTTGAAATCCTTCTCTCGCAGGAAACTATCAATGTGCTTGAAAAAATGGCACTCGGTAGGAGAAAGTTCTAGGGAAAAAGTTGGGTCGGGAAGAGCTTCGTAGCCAAGTTTTCTCGACTTCTGGAGCATCATTAGTGAAACATGTGGTTGAAAATAGTCATGAAGAATGATTAGCCTTCTTCTGTTGACCAGTCTCAGACGGAGGCGAAGCAGTTTTTCTTTCATTTAGGCAATTTCATGGTAATATGTTGCTGCATTAATGGTTTTTCCGGGTTTTAAGAAGTTATAGTGGATGAATCCAGCAGTACACCATCAAAGAGTCACCATAATCTTTTTGAAGAGCTCGGGTTTAGGAAAGATTTTCGGTGCTTCATTTAGTCCAACCACTGCGAAGGACGTTTATTATTATTGTACAAAATCCACTTTTCATCGCAAGTTGTAATACACTCGAGAAATAGATCGGTCTGGTTATGGAGAAGAAGCGAGGAGCAAATTTCATATCAGCGCATTTTCTGATTTTCATTCAAATCACGTGGCGCCCATTTGTCGAGCTTTTTGACTTTCCGATCACATGCAAATGGTTGCAGGCATTTTTTTGGCTAACTTGAAGCTCTTTTGCCAGTCCTTGAGTTGTTTTACGTAGATCTTTCTCAATGATGGTCTCCACTGTGAAATCTTTTAAACCATTTTCGAGCTGACCACTCACTGGTCATTTCCTCATCAAAAGTTTCGTTGATATTGCGGGCAGTTTCACCCGCTTTACGTCCGTTTTTGAAGTTGAATAGCAAAATTGCTCGAATATCGTGCTTTGGCAGTTCTATTTCAGATGATTGTATCGATTTCTTTATTGCCCACAGGGGGCTAAACATAGAAGGACAGTACAAAGACGGACATAAACACAAAATTGGGGGCGGTGATGAAACGAATGTGAAGGATGGTATAAAAAAATGAATGGATGAAATGGAGGACACTCGGATCCCACAATCCAAGTGACCTCATTGAAAGTTTTTAAAAACAATTAACCACTTAATAATCACTTAATATATCCATATTAAATTCTTTTAAAAGTTCATGATAGCTTACCGTTGATTGCATTCTCCTTGTATCAATTTCCTTTTGTGAGATAATGACATTTCTCGCATAATCTTCACTTAACCTTAGCGAGTTCTTTCTGCCCATTAATATACATTTAACTTGCGAGTGCACTCCCTCACATCCTTCTATATCGACTTTTATCGACTCGTCCAGATTGTTTATTTCCTCGCACAACTCGTCGAGTGACGCATTGTAAAAAACAATGCAACTTTTTTCACAGGGTGGGGGTTGGGAAATTTAGGGCCCCTGTGTGTTTTTAGCTATAGTATCAATGTGTGGTGAGGTAGGGTGAGAGTTGGTGTCTGCAGGGGTAGGGTGGTACAGAGTGGATTTGTGTGGGGGTCGGTCGGGGTAGAATGGGAGTTAACATCAATACCTTGAGTTCTCTTTTTTCGGCTTACCGTCTTCCATTCTTCTGTTTTCTCTTCCACCATTTGTGCCTCCTTGCCGGGCTCCTCTTTGCTTTCAGTTATTTTCCCAAACAACAGTTGTATTTCTGCTTTTTTAAACGAAATTATTTCCCGTTGTTGCCCAACAGCGGCAGCGTAATTCATGGTAACTGCTTCTGCAGTTGTTACCATAATGATACAAAATTATCCACGAGGTAAATGATCCTCTACAACGAGGTAACACAATTAACAGTTTATACAATTCCTTCTCCCATGGGGGAGGGTAACAAAAACAATATTATAATAACAGTATCCCAAACCGCTTAGCGAACTTTCCAACAACAATAAATCCTGCAACAGGCAACAATAAATCAAACTCACCAATAGATCACCAAAACGTTATCAATCTCAAAAAAATTCAGATGATTGTAACAACGTTGAAAAAATATCAATGTTAATTTATTAATGCATTTAAGCAAGTTTATGTCTGTACTATCAGACAATTGCAAAAAATGTTTTAAAAATTGAAAACCCTGCAAAAATCCTCTAGAAATTCTTCATGGTTCAAAACGTTGCTTACTTTTTATTCAACCTGAAAATAATCA
Organism: Octopus bimaculoides; assembly: GCF_001194135.2. Lineage (NCBI taxonomy): Eukaryota > Metazoa > Mollusca > Cephalopoda > Octopoda > Octopodidae > Octopus > Octopus bimaculoides. The sequence goes on along the minus strand of NC_068981.1, from coordinate 117,820,118 downwards.
ATAGATTACGTAAAAGGTGCGAATAATGTCGGCTTTCGGATATCTCTGTCAATATTTATTCTCTTTATTTACAGATAAAAAAAAATAGACAGATGTAAGATAAAAAATAAAGGTATGTTGAAAATGAAACTATTGTGAGTAACCTAAAATACTATTCCTTTTTATTTTGCACCAGAACAATTCTTGCATGAATTAGTGTATTTTTTCAACTAAATACATCTCACAATATTAGAAATATCTTTTTATAGATCCATCATACAATGGATGGATGAATGAAAGGAAAGTCGGCTTCATTGTCGGTTTAAAAATCTGAACCTATAACAGAGAATTTGTAGAATACATGTGACCGAATAGCTCAAGTACCAGATAACAAACGAAAGGTCAGTATTAACGTAACGTGTTACCTGAAATGCAATGTGTTCTTTACCGACCAATGTTAGCTTTAAATGACTTGACTGTAACACAAAGTGGCATAATTTATCGTTATGTTCTATACCAACAGTCTTAAGTTCTATTTCTGTAATACGAAGACAACTTTCTTGGGCAGTGAGAATATTCATTCCATTCATTTAAAGGAACTAAAACCAAGATACGTTTTTGGTTGAGGAGAAATTTAACGAAACCAATTTTTTTTCACGTCATAAGTTTTTTTAAGTTAGGATAATTTTCATCTAGATTTAATTTGTTGGCAGTAAATATCTGGAAACATTGTGAAAAATTAAGGACACTGAAAGCTTAAAATAATTACCCTAAAGCAGTTCTGATTCAAAGATATATTTACCGGCCTTCTCTGTGTAGCTATGAAAAAAGAGCAAACGTGAGGCATCTGCATGGTGGCTTGATCTGTTAGAAATGGTTGCTAAATCCTCCTGACGTGGCGACCGTCTTAAAAATGGGGCAGAAACATTAAAACATTAGATAATGTGGTTCTAGATAACCTTAAACTGATGAAATAACTTAGCTGATAGCAATGCTCTATCGGTTCTGACCTGAACTACTCTCACAAAATGAATGACTGAATCATATTACATATACTGTAAATAACCTTCAGTTAAACCTAACCAGTCATTAGGTTTCATTTATATATAAGCATATTGGTGTAGAGCTCTTAATACTTTCTTACAACAGCAACAATTCATAATTCTTGAATCTGTCATAATCTATAACTAATATTTATTTGACATAGGAAATTGAGGTATAGTTTGCAATAGCTTATCACTAAATTAGAGAGTGCATGTCGTTTATCTTCACGTGAAACTTGATAAAGAAGATCAATTGTTCTAGGTATCATCGTTTCATGTTATTTTTTCAATTAGAGTATCTGTTTCTACATTATTGCGTTTGACTTTAGAGAGATTTGCCTACTATTTCGGGCAGGTTGGATGATCACATATTTCAGAGGACGTCAGTCTGTTTGCATTTGTGTGTAGATAAGTTATTAATGAATAGACGGCGCCAAATAAATGCCACAACATATTTGAAATATGAGAATTATCTACTTAAATACACCGAGTTAGAATTCTTTTTATCAAATCAGTAAAGGACGCGTGCTAGAAGATCATTTTAGTTTGCAGATTATTAATCAATAAATTCAATTATTTCACAATTTATTTTGAATAGCACATCTTTAGAATCTATCAAAAAGACATAAACATTATTTAAAACATAAAAAGAATGAACATAGAGAGTTGAATAGGGGTAAATTATGTATAATAAAAAGTATATTTAATTTCAATGCCTCAGTCGATGAATCAATGTCAAAATTGTTATTTATTGCTTGCAAGAATCTCAATACTGGTTGTCAAGTAGACTGAGGTCAATGACGAAACATGATCCAAATGGGATCAGTTAATTTTGTTCTCTAATAGTATTTGGTGCGCTGTATTTTTGAAAATATATCTTCACACAACTGCTTTCTGTCAAACAATGATGACATCTTTTATACATGGATGATAAATTTGGAATGTTCCCCACTTGGATGTATATATAAGTGAAGCACTGGAACTAGTTCTTAATCGGCTGATGAAATATCATTTACTCCAGATAATGTACAATAATAAGCAGCTTGAACTCACATGCTTAGCGAAAATCGGGTGAAAATTATTTTCTTAATTCTTGAACGATAATGTCAAAAAAATGTCCGATACTTAACAGCTCCTTCATACCTCTTCAGAAATTTTAATTTCCTACTGTTCCCGAAGAAGAAATAACCTAGTGTACAAATATCTTGAAAATATGGGTGCTCGGTGTCTAAGTTCTTTCGTTTTGCACTCAATTTCGTTTTTCGATTATATTCCAAAAATAGTTATGAACAAGTATCCTGATATGAAGAGCTGCCTGAAAACTGTACAATATGTCTACAATACAAATTATTTCACTGCTTGTTCATAAGCCAGTCAAAATATAAGTAACTGTCAATAACATAAGAGAAATACGTGTATGCTTTACATGTATTCTTTAAATATGTCGTGTTATTCTTCCTTATTTTCCTTGATATAAAATCTTTCCATATTAGAGGGATTTTTTCATTGGTAAGTCAGGTCTTTTATCTGTAGTATATATACTCGCTGGTTGCAATAATATTGTCTTTTCCGGTCGCATTATGGATGGGTGCTTCAGAGAACGCTATCGTTTCCTGCACATCTGAGGAAAGAGAGGTCTGTCAGCAACATCGATATATACAGAAAACTTACTTTAATGGGAATATTAGCCAATTTTATTTTATATGGTAACGTTTAACATGCATTCGACCAGTTCAATTATTTCCAAAAATTTTCATCATATCCCAAAGCAATTCCTAATTTGTTGTGAACCAGTGAAATGAATAAATACTAACACAGTTGAATTAATATATGGCTTGCTATTTTCTCTTTATTTTTCTCTTTCCTCATGTAAACTTTCCATAAAGAGCATACGCTCGAAATGCTAATGACTTCCTCCTGAACGTCGGCCTAATATATTATTGGAGTTCCAGGGGTAATCCGAGTAGAATTTTATGGTAAGGTAGTCCTTGAGAAGTGGCAGTAGTCCAAGATGTAAGTCGAAGAGAGAGGGAGTCCGAAAGATGACTACCTCTGTTACTCTACTTGGATGATCACCTTCCTGGATTTTACTGTGCGTTGTTGTTAACCTATATCATGCATACACAGAAACATATACATATAAGCACTAAGGTTAGACAAACAAGAATGTATTTAACTGTAATACACATCTTATACATACACAAACACGCATATATAAATTATGTATATACGCACAGATACACACACACACACAAACACACATGTATGTATTTGTGTGTATGTATACATATATATATATATATATATATATATATACAGTGAGAGAGGGAGGAGAGAGAGAAGTGAGAGAGAGAACGAGAGAGAAAGTGATCCTGAATCTTAAATGAGCTTTTAGTAAGAGTTAAACTTTACTACATCTACACTTTGCATATTTCTCTCTTTGTATCCATACATATGTCTATGGGGTATCATTTTGCTCTCCTTCATTTTATTCTTATCTATATATTTTGCTATTTAGACATAAAACTGTTACACTTTAGCTGTTGCTTATTTCACTATTGCAAACAAGTGACAAAGGATATAGATGTTTTATATGTTAATAATTCTTGTGCCGCACTCTAATGTGATAATACGTATTTTCTGGTGCCAACTAGACTTCACTGTATTGTTTTTCGACAACTTGGATTCTCTTTAATTTGTATTTAAGCTCGTTAATCACAGTACATAAAAAGTCACAGTATAAGAAGTTGCACATGAAAAATAATGCGTAACTAAATAAAATCAAAATATAATTTAAAATATAAGATGTAAAAGATATATCGTCAATGGTAAAATAAAATACAAAGAAGTACAAAAACTATTTAAAATAAAATATCATTGGTTTGATAGAAATTGCATTGAATAATTCTATGGAAAGAAATGGAGAAATAATTGAAGGGAAACATCTAAAAATAAATATAACACCATTCGTTTATTTTTATTCTATGGAAGTCTGTTAATCTGTTACAATGAATATATGTATTTTTCTTAAAGACTATTTATATCGCAATCAATCTATTTGTATACCAGATTTATTTTACTTGCGTTCACCATTGAACTGTTGCAATTAATGAAAATTTGAAAACTCAGTTATTGAGAAATTTTGGTGGTTTAGTAAATATATTCAGTGTCTTGCATATATATTCTTAATACGTTCCAGCAGATTTGAACAGGAATTTGCTAATCACTCTTCTCTACCACGGGAGAACAACTTCATGCTCATGAAGAATGTGTGTTCATAACATACTCTATTCATTCGTACAAAGGATTCTGGGACAACTGGTGTTTTTCTACATCATTGTATCTCGTCAGCAAGAAGTATTTCCTGACCAATGAATTTAAAAAGAGCTGATGCATATGTTTATCTCTTCAGCGAGCACACTGTTCGCTGGTCCATGTTGACATCTGCCTATAAATAATAGACTGTTATATGCATGGTGAACTGCGTGAATCAAAATAATAAAGTTTGCAACTATTGTTGTTATTTCGCAGTTCGCACGAGATATATAAAGAATCAAAAGACTGTAGCTCCTCGTGGTGAGCAATTTAGAATAATAGGAGTGAGATTTTTCTAAAGCACAAACACACATAATTATAGGTTTAAAGAAGGAGAGGTTTATGGCAAATTCATTCCTACATGTGGAAAAGTCTTTTGACGGGGAAAGATGTTCCGCTAGAAGTAAACATCTTCTGGCTGACAGTTGCACTAATAGCTGATGAAAGTGAAACAAACATACTATATGTAGGAAAGTCACACTGGAAGAGCTGCAGGCCAGGTACTGCTAAAGGTGTGATCATACAAACAGAATCTGGAATCATTAAGAAAATATCTGACGTTTTATACTCTCAAAAGATGCGTAGTTGTCCTTATTAGTGGACGATACAAAGTTTAGAAGTCATCTACGCAGTGTAAAGATCCATTTGAAGGTTTCTAACCACAACGAAAACGGATGAATTACAGCAGAGCTGCATTCCTACAGGTCCCACTCAAAATAAACATTAGTTATTATAAAACCAACACCAAAGCCCCACAACTGCAACAGTCGAGGAAGATGCAAAATATGTGATAACAGCATGTGCAGCAACAAGAAATTAGTCAAATACTACAGAAACAGTGCTAACAAAAACTACAGCAAAACCTACTACAGCAACAGCTCCAACAACACAACAGCAGCAACAATAGTTAGAGGCATCTCTAAATTAATAAGAGACTCGGTTACCAAGCATCCCTCAATAGAAGATCGTCTAAAATGCTCTCAAATCTATTTCAGCAAAGTACAAGCACGACTGGGCACATATTAACAGATTCATCTCCAAATGCAGCTCAAGCACACTCTGAATCAGCGATATTGCCGAGTGACATAGTGCAGTCAACATAGCAAATTAAAGAGTTCTGTGACGGAAAGAAAATATAGATAGAAAAGAGTCATCATAAGATTAAAGTCTGTATATTTAAAGAACTCGTGGGCGTTCTCCAAAACCACAATATACTCACACAACCACCAGTCCATATTACATAAACATCTGATACCCAATCAGGAACACAAACTCAAAACAAACTAATTAAAAGAAAAGCAATTACGAGTACTCAGAACGTAAGGAAACGGAGGGAAAATATCACTAAGCAATTTGTCCAACATTCACGGACTGAAATTTTGCGAGACAGGGACTCGGTGATAACATCGATTTTAGTATTTTGCTGGTATTTATTTTGTAGAATTTCTTGGAATCGACCTCTTTGGAATTTGAACTGAGAAGGTAAACATCCAATAGATGAAATGGCTGTTAAAGGACTAGGATCGTTTGCATTTATTTGAAAATGATCAATCTTTGCCAAATGATATTGTGAGAGAAGACATTAAAATCATGTGAAAGCCACTGATATTAACACACGCATACACACACACATATGTAACAGTATATTAATAATAATTATTATTTGAAGAATACAAATGTTTGTGTGTTTGTTTGTTTGCGTTTTGTTTGTCTGCTTGTGTGTGCGCGTGTGTGCATGTGTGTTTGTGTGAGTGTGCGCGCGCGTGTGTGATATAGGTTTACTTATTCATAAAGGTAAACTTCTCTATGAACGAAAAAGACTTAACTGAGTTTCATGGCAGAGCGTGTTACTTGTATTTCAGAGTTTTGAATATCTTCTGACTACCGCTCCCTAGATGAAACAACGCATAACTTTACAGTAAGACAACATATATATATATATATATATATATATATATACATATATATATGTATATATATA
>NC_068981.1:117798156-117811800 GCF_001194135.2 Octopus bimaculoides | reverse complement strand
ATATATATATATATATATATATATATATATATAGGTATATATGTTTGTGTGTGTATGTGTGCATGTGTGTGTGTTCATGTATATATGTATGTGAGGGTGTCTTCGTGTGTGCAGCGTATGTCTGCACACACATATAACCACATAAAAGTATACATCTGCATATCGGTATGCATAGACGAAAATAATGTGTAATTCAATGATGTATTCCAATGCTTTCTTGCGTAATAGATGAAGGAAAAGAAATGAATACATACATACATACATACATACATACATACATACATATATATATATATATATATATATATATATATCTGTGACAGGCGATGCGTCATATATTTCCAGTAACTAAGTTTGAAGTTTATTTTGAGCTTAATTTCTCTAGCGTTTATCATTATATTTCTGTTTCCTGATATTAAATATATTAATATAATTACATACTTTCACTCTCCGAGGATTTCCTTTTGCAGCTCATATCTTTCCTTTTAATCTCTTTCTCAATCTCTTCCCTTAGCTCTCTCTTCCATTCTCTGTCTCTCTCACATATGTATGTATGTGCAAGTCTACATGCAAATATTATGTGTGTGTGTCTGTGTGCGTGCGTGTACGTAAACGCATGCATATTATTGAAACATAGATAAGTAAAAAGAGATGTATGTTTGTTTGTGTGCGTATGTGTGTGTGTATCTATGTTTACTGTTTTAAGGAAACCTTTCACATTTTTCACCTTTTCAATACTATCATCGCCACTTTAAATATTCTCAGTAAGGCTTATACATATTCAGGTAGAAATTTGTAAGGCTTTCTTTGTTCTTCATTTACAGCCACGTTTTGCAATTTTGATATTGTTCTTCTACATGACTAGAATCACATATTTGCAAAGGCAAGGTTGACTTGCTCGTATGCAAACAAAAAATATTTTTGAAAAACCATTTTGAGAACTGTTGTCTCATCAATTCATCATCGTCTTTTAGAAATAACGTTAACATTTCGAGCAAACATAAAATAATGTAATTTCCAGTTTCACAAAATTCCTTTGGCTGTGTTATATAGATTGTGTGTATTTAAAAAGATTCAAATGTCATCCATTTAAGTGCTTTGGAATCAAGTGGCAGGGACAGCAGTCAGAGAGCCAGGACATATATGTAAATGAAATGTAGACCACCACCAATACATTGTCTCGTATCTTAGGATTTCGACAAAAGCATTTAGATAAGTATCAGTTTGTGAAAATAAGTTTTGACAGAGATACGATAGACTAAACTCTTGCAACCCCTAGGTCAATATGGCTGCTCTAATGACTGTACCAGTAAAAGAAGAATAGAATGAATTTATAAAGACTGAATTTATATAAAGAATATTTATATCAATTCAATTGTACCTCTTAACTGGAATTATAATCCTGAATAATGCAAGCTATCATTTTCACATAGTTTTGGTATGAAGCACCAAATCAAATAATTACAATATTTTCCTCTGCTAGGTATTTAGCAAGCTAAGATTTTGTCAATGATGCAATTACATTAAAAAATTACGGCTCATATTTGGTCTGCGATAGACGAAAACATTCACACAAAATGTTTCCGGACCACCTTAGACAAACAGTTAAGTATCTTGAATCCCGAGTAATTCATGAGAAACTGAATGAAAAGCAAAGATCTTTTCTTAGTGACAAAGAAAACATTCAATTCGCTTATATCTGACTCGCATTGTAATCTAGACGAACTCGTAGAAAACCTTTGCATTGTGCGTTTGCGATTGTAAATGGTCTTTAATATCTCATTTATACTACAAAGACCTTCTCAAGTCAATGATTACATTGTATCCTCTTCAAAGAAAACCTGTTTAGAAAAGGGTAGTCTTTCTACCGTTGTTTTCGTAAATGGTCGGAAATTAGCAAATCGCAATATTCATTGAATTGTCAATAGCTACCGCATGTATACGATGTGACTTTAGAATTAGAAAAGGTAGAAAAGTCTATAATGTATTCACTTTTTTCCCACATTCAAAACGTTTCTTTTATAATGGGCTACTTAAATCCTAAATAATATTAACATTGTCTTCAACCTCTGTTGTCCGATCAGGATTAAAGTCATAAAAGAGGAAAGTTTCCGATATCAGAATTTCAAATTGAGTGGACGTCAAGACAAATTTATCAAACCGGAAAATATCGATCAGACCGGGACACATGGTCACCCTTGTCATTTCAATAAAATGTTTCACGATAGACAATATGCTTGGTGTATTCTCTCTTCACACTTTATCTCGTTTAAAAATTTCGAAATAGTTATATTATGACGTCATAATTTAAGTAGCTTCCGTTATAAATAACACGCTCGATATGTTGAAGTAATTCATTTAGAGAAACAAAATAAAAAAGGAATGACTTTATTCAATTCGTTCTTTGAATTCGCATCGACAACGTTTAGAACTAATAAGATATGTGTTTTATACTTTGGTAGAAGTTTATTCTTCCTATGACACTACCGACAAAAATTCACTTTCAAATACAACAGTAGAAGTGTATGTTGAAATGAAAAAGGATAACGTCTGGGTGACTGGAAAGAGGAAGTGAAAGATTAAAATTAGTGACAGATTTACCAAAATCTTTTGTAAGATATTTCTATTGTAATTCTATTTAATTCTATTTCTTTATACCTGTTGAAAATACTAATTTTTGACATGACTATACCAGTAAGTAAAACAGTTACTTTTGCAGTTTGTAAGATAAATATATAATTTGCCACTTGATATACAAGAATAGTGAAACTCTAACAAATCTTAAAATCATTGCTAATTGTGAGTAAAAATAATTAATTTGTGTACGGCGAAATTTTAGCTAAGATATTTCACTGAAATATTAACATTTCAGTTAACAAAATAATTATTAAACCAATTCATTTACCATTCGTTGTCTGCCACAAATATTACACATAAACAGACGCATTTTCGCATACTTGAGAGTTTTTATATAACTTCGAAAGAGAAGTCTCCTTCAAATCATCTAGAGAAACAAGTCATAATAATGAATCTAGAATCTGGACTTGCAACGTTGTTTATGAAAGACATTCTACATAAATGTAAATACTATGCAATACACACAGTGAGTTAGGGTAGCGATCTGACAGAATCATTAGCACGTCAAGCAAAATTCTCAGCAGCATTTCGTCCGTTTTTACGTTCTGAGTTCAAATTCCGCCGAGGCCGACTTTGCCTTTCATCCTTTAGGCGTCGACAAAACAAGTACCAGTTGAGCACTGAGGTTGATATAAACGACCTCCACTTCTCCTGAACTCGCTGGCCTTGTGCCAAATTTTGAATCGAATTATTATAGTAAGTTTGAATAACATAAAATAAGATATGTTCAACATAAAGGTTTTAGTTAAACATTGAAATATTTTTCATTCAGCCTTCTCCGAGATAATTCAAACTTGACAAGTTGCCTATAAAATGTGTCAAACAATATCTGCTTTCCTGAAAATGAAAATATAAGTAAAGTTGTAACTTTTTATTCTTTCAAAGATTACTTTGAAATTATACTGAATATTTTCTATATTAAAGGTAGCATATTAAATGGGCAATCAATTTATATTCAAAGATTTATCAACTTGTCGGCAAAGTTAAAGGGTATCGAATTAAAATGTTCCATCTACCGATTAAGCCGTCGTAACATTGCAATGATTTGGTGCTTATAGAATGGTAAGTTATGGCAGTTAAATGCATTTTTCTATATATTACTACTCATGAATACAGTTCCGAACTGTAGCCAATAAACTGCATGGAGAAAAACTCGCCACAGGTACACTACGTCGAAAAGTGTTTTAGTGGACCCAGCATCATAATGCCAACAGGACATGTTCCTTCATTGATGTTCACGTGAAAAAAAAATTAAATTGTTTGACGTCACTACACTAATCATTAAATCTGTGATTCAGTATTTCATTCAATAAAGAGAAAATTTGGTAAAAGAATAAAAAAGAGAGAGATGAAAGAAAATGTGTGACAAAAAGATTTTACTAGTGTTATTAGTTTTTTTTTGTTGCTTTTGTTATATAGTTGCAATCATTTAATTTACCAATTACTTTTAACTGCCGACTGACATTGGTATGTAAAAGAGAGCGAATAATAAGTAAACGACTCCAGCGTTTTCCATTTAAAAAAGAAATAATCTCTACATATATTTATTACAGAAATGATGTTACATAGAGCTTTGTGAGTGTCGAAATAACAATACAACTTTAGCTCTCTTACACTTCATTCTAAGTGAGTTGCCGCTCTTATCTCTTTCTTATGCAGTATCCTTTTCTTTTCATTTCATTGTTCAAATTATATTCTCATTTCCTTTCGTCTGTTCTCATTTTATTTTATTTCATCTTACTTTTAGTTATTCCAGTTACTTTCCGTTCAGTGTTCTATTCAGATTCAATTTATCTATTTCTTTATTTATTCATTACATATCCTCGCTTTTGCTAGTTTTCAACTTTGTCTTTATATTCTCATCTCTCTCTCTCTCTCTCTCTTTCTCTACTTCTTTTTATTTATCTCTTTATTCATTTACTCATTCATACAATTTTCTTTATATTTTGAACCTTCAACTTACAACTACTGCATTTGAACATTTACATTCGGTTTCAAGAGTACAATCTAAAAAGACCGACACTTTTTGTAGAAATAGGCATTGAACCTTAAAAACACTCACTCATCTATGTATATAGATTCTTTTTTTTCTTTTATTATGTCTTTTTTTTCTCTCCCCATCTCTTTGTGGTATTTTGTAGTATAATTGCTGTTGTTGTAACTATTATTGTTAGTGTTGCTTTTTTGCTTCCTATTCGGAACGAAGAGACCCCCACCTTTTCTTTCAGTTGAGCAAGTAGAGTGCTGTTATACCTGAAAGTGTTTCTTTTCTCTTGGCTTTACTTTATTATCTATTTTTTCCTTTCCGTTTTAACTAAGTGCGGGTCTCAGAGCGCGTTGTCAATGAACGACATGTCACACGGGGCGTGATTAGCTGTCTAAAATTGCTTAATAAATACATAGACCCGGTGTGGGCCGGATGTGAATCAAGGTGCCACATTGTCCAATTGTTAAGAATCTTGGATTAAGAGCTTAAGCTATTCTTTTTCTTATTACTCTTCTCTTCATTTTTTGCCTGTTTTTTTTTTTTTTTTTGCTGTGAGATTCTTTAAAATTGTCTTTAATGGTTGTGTATACGTTTTTGTGAATATTTGTCTGTGTGTGGTTTTATGTATCTGTGTGTGGTTCTCTGCATCTGTGTGTATGTATTTGTGTATATATATGTGTGTGTTTATCTGCTTGAATACATTAGTTGCAGTGGGTGAGTGTACACAAAAACGTATATTTCAAGATTTTTGTGTATAAATGAGCTTGTACATACGCTTGCATATGGGTGCGTATGCATTCACATTCACTTCTTTGTGCTTGTATATTAATGTGGGTAGAGTTTTGCACAGTTGAATGTGTGTGCGAACAGCATATGTATAATCGTGTATATTTGTCTATACATGCATATATGTATATCTATGTATATATGTATATATATATATATGAATATGTATATATATGTATGTATGTATATATATATATATATACATATATACATATATATATATATATGTGTATATATATATATGTTTATGTATATATATGTATGTATATATATATATATGTCTGTGTGTTTATATATATATGTATATATATATATATATATGTTTATGTATATGTATGTATGTATATATATATATAATGTATATTCATATTTACACATACACACACAGACACAGACACACACACACACACACACACACACACACACACACACACACACACACACACACACACACACATAAGTGCTTGCGTGTGTCGGGTATTAATATGTCCGTGAATACATTAGTTTCTATATCGGTATGTTTCATTTCTCTGATTGTGTACATTAGAACATATTTGCATGGGGATGAGAAAATACACCAACATGTTTTTCCCTGTTATACACATAGCTCTCGCGAAAATATGTTGCAGTTGTGTCACTCCAATTATGTAACTACGTAGCAACACGCTGAAGATTTGTTTTTCAAACTCATCTTTGGTCTATACTTACAAGTATCGTTCTGCCATTTTCCTGCTTCTACCCCACGAATTACTGCACGAATATTCTAAATCCAATACCAGCCAAATAGGACATAAATATATTTCTACAAACCAGCAAATTTCTGACAACCAGAAACATCGTATATACACAGCCAATCTCACATTATTTGCAAAGGTTTTGTTACCTTCGACCCTTCCTTTTTTCGTACCTGTTTCATACTGTTTCCCAGGTGAGTTTCATTTCAAATATTAACATACCATTTGTTAGTGAATTATGTCTTCTTGCTATTAGCACCATGCAGGGCAGCGGTGACTTACGTCTTAGGGTATTCGGTTCAAAATCGTAAGGTCGTGAGTTTGTTTCCTACCGGCGCGTTGTCGTTTTTATTTCACATTTCTCCAGTTCACTCAGTTGGTAGAAATGAGTTGTACTTGTATGTCAAAGGTCCACCGTTATGACAGTGTGTCATGCTGAATCTCCTTCAGAACTACATTAAGCGTATGCATGTTTGTGGAGTGCTCAACCACTTGCACGTGAATTTCACCAGCAAGCTGTTCCGTTGATCGAATCATCTTGAACCCACGTCGCCGTAACCGACAAGATTAATACCTGCTGGCGTTTGGATTTCAACTTCCTTTTGTTTACGCTCCCACATCGTGCTTATTTTTTCACTCTCCCTGAGCAAAACTATACCTTGTCACTTAATGTCGATGGTGGGTTTAGTGTGCCGATATGTTGAATATACTCGGTTTCTCTTATACCCCATATTTTCCCAAGGTAATCAAGGGAGAGGGCTAAGCAAGATCAAACATCCTGGTGATATAACAAGCACCTGCTGTCTGAACTGATGTATTAGAATTCATTCATTGCTAGAGGTATACATTTTATTCCCCGCTTTACTTTGTAATACAAGCTATATGTTGGAGGAAGAAGCCATCTTTTCCTTATGTTGCTGTAGTCTTTTATCGCGGTTTCTTCTTTCTATTCTCGCTGCAGACGACTAACTAAAACAACACCAATGCTACGTCAGTATTTGTTAATTTTCTATGAGTTACAATTATCGTCACAAACTATTCGATTTCATTGATTGGGAAATCCGAAAAATCGAGATTAACCTCAGGTTAAGACGTAAGCAATTCATTAGAGTCACTGTTTTCATGTTTTGCAAGTTTTTCCTCGTTTCGTTTGATCGATCTATCTTGGTCAAGCAACTTTTTCATGAACATAAGAGGAGGATACATTAACGCTCCTTGGCATTTCCGCTTTTACGCTTTTTTCTTGAATGCGTTTCCTGTTCTTTATTTAAGTATAATAACACTTTTAACATCATCCGACAGGAATTACTCATTTCCTTTTACTTGTTTCAGTCATTTTACTGCGGACATACTGGAGCGCTGCCTTTAGCCTAACAAATCGCCTCAGGACTTATTATCTGTAAGCCCGAAACTTATTCAATTGTTCACTTTTGCCGAATCGCTAGGTTACGGGGACGTAAGCGCACCTACATCGGTTGTCAGGTGATAGTGGAAGAACAGACACATGCACAAACTTATATGTGTTTGTGTGTGTGTGTATATATATATATATATATATATATATACACACACACACACACACACACACATATATATATATATATATATATATACACGACGGGCTTCTTTCAGTTTCCATTTACCAAATCCACTCACAAGGATTTGGTCGATCCAAGGTCATAATAGATGAATTTATATCAGTTATATTATCTTTTCTCATGATCTTTTTCGACCTACATTAAATTGCACAAAAATCGTATCATTTCGTTCATTTGTTTAAGACCAAGAATCTCTTGAATCATCTACGTATTAATGAATCTACAAAGAACTAACTGCAAAATACAAAAGTTTTAATAAGACATCGCATCCGATATGCAGCATATATTTAATGCAACTTGTTTGATATATGATAAAAAGATGTGAACTAATTGGTTGACGGAAACTGTGCGGAAACCCGTCATATGTATGTATGTACGTATGTATGAGTATATATATATATATATATTTATATAAGGGCATTACTATACAATAATGCCTCACGCTATGAGGGACTCTAAGGTCAAACTACCATAAAAAGCACATTTTTACCGAACGCGAGGAAATGCAACTCTCAAAGCCAACCCCTTAAAAACAGACTAAATTATAGATCATGATTTGGTAGTTATTGTAGTATTATACAACCTCTACTCATCAGTATAATATGGTCAAGAGAAATAGAAGTAAACAGAAAATCAACATACCACTCGAACATCGTGTATCCAATATAGTATATAGAAGACTGTTCATCGCTATTCCCCTATGTAAGTGGCGGGAATTTCGAATTGCATCTCGGTAAATATACTTTTTTCTCAGAATAAATTCAGTACTGAATATATTCTTGTAATATACTTAAATTCAATAATAGGACGAAATCTTTTACAAGAATTTATCAAGTAGCTAGCGTGAAAAAACCTCATAAGGGAAAAAATTCATCATTTATTCCCGAAATATATATTTATATTTATATAAGGGCATTACTATACAATAATGCCTCACGCTATGAGGGACTCTAAGGTCAAACTACCATAATATATATTTATATATATATATACATATATTAAAGGGAAATTACTCCAATAGGCATGAGGAAAGTAATAATTCGTTCATAGAATCCGCATATGCACACATACACATATACACACACATACACACACACACACACACACATGTATGTATATATATCTACATACTCACGCACGCGTGTACATATACATACAAACACACATATATACATATATATGTCTACGCCTATACGCACTTACACACGCATATATACCCGAAAAACTATGCTTCTATCTCTAAGGAACTGCTCGATAAAACCCTCACGTTCACAAGCGAAGTAATAGAAATTAGTACACAAGATAAGGACATCTTACATGCTAGAAAGACTTTACTTTTCGGTGAGAACCTAGAGTAGGTTAAGACAACCGATACAGAGGGTGCCTTCGATGTGAGCATGGGATCATATGATGGAGCAGGCATATGCGATCTCATTGGATTATTCCGACTCGATACGTTGAGTAAAACTTTTCCTGGTATATATTTCACCATTTACAAAGATGATGCTCTAGATTTAACCACAAACAATAATGGACCAGTGCAAGATCGGTTCAGGAAGGACAATATTCAAATAATGAAAACATTTGATCTAAGCATAACAATGGACACCAACCTGACGGTTGTCAATTTCCTAGACGTGTCTTCAGATTTAAATAAGAATATTTACAAACCCTATAGAAAGCACCGCGGTAGACTTAGCTATATAAAAATGGACCCACCAGGAGTTTTAACAAACGAAGGTAAGAATTGTTTTCTCACGGTTGTAGCAATAGCGAAAGAGGCAGTATGGAAGACTAGGATAAAAGGAATTAAGACAGGCAACTTTATCTCTGGCTACAATTTACGATCATTTTTTACTTTTCATTTGAAAAGGAAGGTGTGGCTGGAGAAGAGATGTCTGTCGGAGTGTACGTTCCAAAAGAAATGGAAGCATGTTGCACGAGCGTTGTGCGTACAAGGAACCGTGTGAATGGACGGAAACAAAGAACAATAGAAAGGTACCAGTGATAGATCGAGACTTGTGGGGTCGGAGTGTGGTCTGATCATCGCTTCATTTGTATTGTCCCTGTATTGTTAATTTCATTGATTTTTTAATATTTTATTTAATTTTTAAAAGTCACATTTTATGTAAAATCATACTGCATTATTGATCCCATCAGTTGTTCTGTCCATTTCTGTGTTTAGCCCCCGGTGGGCAATAAAGAAATTGGTATTTCGTCTGTCTTTACGTTCTGAGTTTTAATTCCGCCGAGGTCGACTTTGCCTTTCATCCTTTCGGGGTCGATAAATTAAGCACCAGTTGCGTAATGGGGTAGATCTAATCAACTGGCCCCCTCCCCAAACCTTTTGGGCCTTGTGCCTAGAGCAGGTAAATATATGTATTTAGGCTCGTAATAGAGGGAAAGCAAATGATAAATATGTAAGTGCATGTGAGATTTGTTCCAGCAGTCAAATATCAAATGTCTTTATTTCAACTTCTCTTTTTCTTTTATCCCATCAAGCCCTTCACCCCTTTTTCTCCTCATCAACTTTTTTATTCCTTGTCACCTCTTCATTCCTTCATCTTTTCACACTTTTCAATTTATTTACAGGCTATATTATTCACAATATACGCACACCTACGCACAACTGTTTGTCTCATTTACTCTGTTACCCACCAAATTATCTACAAGTCTATCCATGTCTGCACACAATCACCCATTGAACAAAACAACCACCTTATGTATGAGACCCTTTTATATATTCAGTTACCTACCCGATTGTCAATTCAAGATTTTTTTTTTTTACCTTCTTATCTGCAAGTATCTTCTAACGGCAAACAAGCAATGAAAATTTCTTTCAGCGCCAATAAATGAACGTCAGCCTTATATAGTTTATCTTTGTATAGTAGTTGGGTGAGGTAAGTGATAGGATGAGATCTATCTCGTATTGTAAAGAATTGAGTGTCAGTATTGTTTATCATCGACTGATTTGACGAAATGGCCATTTATCGACCTAAGTCTTGTCGATAATTGTTCCTTCGTTGGCCCAGTTCACTGTATTTCTAAATAGTAAATTTTTGTAAACACAGTCCCTAGATTAGTGGTTTTCAGTCAGGGTCAATGTGACACCCGGGGTCCACACTAGCAAAATAGTAACTTGGAGATCCACAATGGTATTTTAAGGGCCATAAAATGTTTTGGTTATGATGTATATTTTGCAAGAAACAATGAACTTTCTTTCTCTAAAATTTAACATAGTTCAACCTCCACAAGATAATGTGTGAATAACAAAATAGGAAATTGGAAAGAAGTATCAATAAAACTAGTTTTTGAACATCAAATGGTTATGCGGTGTGGAGGTCTCTACCAAAATAAAATAGTAAACAAAGGGTCCATAGGTAAAGAAAAATGGATAAAAACCAATGAATATAACCGATAATAGTTACTATGGACCCTTTTCCCTCCGTTACAAAGTATCCTACCTCGTTCATATGTACATTACTAATTACAGTGACTAGGTGCTCTAAATCCTGCACCTCTCTCTCTCTCTCACACATACACTTTTTCTCTGTAACACACACATATGTAAATAGTGTATGTGTAGGTATACATACATGTGTAGGTATACATGTGCAAAAACATTTTTATTGTTGCTTCTCATTCATCATATATATATATATATATATATATAGTATTTACATTATTGACGTTTCACAGATATTTGTAATCATCTTTGTTAACACAACGTTTCGGCTGATATACACTCCAGCCTTCATCCGGTGTTCTAGGGAAATTTCGGACCCGGGTTCTCCTTTCTAAGTTATTTTTGCGATATTATTATCATTATTATTATTATTATGGTCACTGCCTGGAATTGAACTCGGAATCTTGGGGTTAGTAGCTCGCGTTCTTAACCACTACGCCATATGCCCGTGGGCAATTATGGAATGAATTTCAGGGCTTATAAATCTAATATCTTCCTATCTTTCTTTAATATCGGTTCCCATTTGTTACTCATATCTACACTCAGTCTGCTTAGGAGGCTATTATGTCCTAGCATATGTGCTGCTTCTTTAGTTTTCGTATTTTCCAGTGGTGTTCTCTGCCTATTATCTTAACTTCATCCTACAGAGTGAGGTGGTCTCTGTTTTTCCATGCATGATCAGCTATACCCGATTTATCAATATCAACTTTGCGACGTTCGTCTACCCTTATTTTGAGGGGGCGACATGTTTTGCCTTTTTATGACCTGTCACATCTGCATGGGATGGAGTACACACAATCTTTGATCATATTCTCTTCCACTGGTGGTTTTACTCGAAGGAGATATTTGCGAAGTGTTGTATTACTCGTGAATACTCTCCTGATGTCATATAGGCCGCATATCTTTTGTATCTTTTCGGAGAGGCCTTTCACATAGAGTAGACAGACTGTCGTCAGTTTACGGGCTTCATCCTCTTTTCTCTTCATACTTGGAATGGATAGTATGCTTTTGGGGTAGTTGTTGCTTAATAGATTGTTACCTAGCTTGCTCATTTCTTCGTGGTGTTTACCAGGATCACTACTTATAATGTTTGCTCGATGTTTTAGGCACTGAGCAATCCCTCACTTTACACTATACGGATGGTGGGAATTGAAGTTTCGGAGGGAATAAGTAAGTCGATTACATCACCCCCAGTGCTGAACTTGTAATTATATCCTTTTCTACTCTAGGCACAAGGCCCAAAATTTGGAGGGAGGGGGTCAGTTGGTTAGATCGACTCCAGTACGCAACTGGTACTTAATTTATCGACCCTGAAAGGATGAAAGACAAAGTCGATCTTGGTGGAATTTGAACTCAGTACGTAAAGACAAACGAAATGCCGCTAAGCATTTTGACCGACGTGCTAACGATTCTGTCAGTTCGCCGCCTTGGAATATTTCCTAATATTATTTTCAGATCAAATGTGGTGAGGTGACAGAAACTTGAGTGCACTGCGCAAGATGCTTAGGAGCATTAAATCCATTCTTACGTTTTGAGTTCAAATTCCATGAGGTCGATTTTGCCTTTCATCCCTTTTAGAGTCGACAAAATAAATACCTGGTAAGCAGTGGTATCGATTTAATCGACTTACCCCTCCGGAGAAATTGCTGGTCTTGCTCCAAAACTCGAAACCAATGTTATCTTAAAATCAATTTTTAGGTCTCTGAATAAGGGTTGTTTGAAGATGTTGAAAGAAACAGCCATGTTTCCAGAGGCGAATCATCTAAACCTTAAAGAAACTCTCTCAACGCATGGCTATGATGCTCCCACACTACTTCTGTTCATGATCAGAGATGCATCATCATCTCCATCTTGTTTTCTATCCTTCTACGTCTTCTCTTTCTCTTTGTTCTCCTCCTCCTCCTTGATCGACTTCTTCTTTGTCGTCGTCTTTGGTTGTTATAAGCCTTGTACATAGCTGCTCAAATAACAAATAACGAAAAAAAAAACGATAGGGTTCAAAGGAATTTGAACGCGGAAGATTGAACTATAGATGTAACTACCGTAATTGGCCTGCGTTCACTAAATATTAGCGGCAGATTCCTTTATGAAGTGCCTCAAATTCATAGATTTATAAATGATTTTGTCTGCATTTTTAATATGCTCTCAATTAATTCCTCGTTATATTTCATGCTTGGGCACTTCTGCATTGCTTACCAACCATAGCAGTATCTTTTTATTACTTCAAAGTCTATTTGTAACTAAAGACGTTGCAGACACAATACTGCATTACCATAATTTCATAATGTGCAGATCGATGCACGAAAGTATGCATACATATATATGTATGCGTATGTATCTATAGTAGATATACATACAGAGAGAAGCACGTATATATGAGTGTATGTAAGTATATATATATATATATATATATATATATATATATATATATATATA
>NC_068981.1:117787994-117795201 GCF_001194135.2 Octopus bimaculoides | reverse complement strand
TATATATATACATATAGATAAACATGCAGGTATAATTTTGGTTATATAATGTATATAATTATATATCTCTATATTATAGCTGATATAAATGCTGCTTTGTTGATTTCTTTAAACATGCTATATATCGTATAAGCAGACAGAATTAAATGATACATATAGAGAAGTGCTGGACGTGTGCACATACTAAGCTTTTGGCCTGCAATGAGAAAAGGGACAACACGCATACAGAGGAAAGTGAGTGAGAGTGTATATCTACCTAGCTCGACTGGAATAAGCAGAGCAAGAGCATACAAGAAAATGAAAGAGTGGTTGAGGAGAACACATATGGGTGACGAAAGATTTACGGACAATGGACATGAGTTAGAATAAATACAGTAATAAATGAGTGGAGTACGAGTATATAGTGTATATGTTTATTTTGCGAACAAAAAAAAAGAACGACTATCCCGAAATACAACAATACATGCATATATATGGGTGTGTCTGTGTGTGTATGTGTGTGTGTGTGTGTGTGTGTGTGTGTGTGTGTGTGTATTAATATGGAGCAAATAATTCATGAGAAAATATTTGCGAAGTTATCATTGACTCTACTATTATCTAGTGTAACAATTTAAAAATGATAACAGAATCAATAATGTAGACAACTGCAGGTCCAAATAAAAACAAAAAACAAAAAAAAAAACACTAAAGAGCTGAAGGGTTAAAATTAATCAAAGGACAAACTAAGTATGTCTACCTGCTAGAAATAATAGTCAAAGGTCTTATTTAAATCGTCAAAATTCACTGATAATAACTACAAAAATCACCGAGTCCAGTGCTCAACTAGTACTTATTCTATCGACCCTGAAAAGGTGTAGGCGACCTCGGTGGAATTTGAACTCAGAACGCTAAGATGGGTGAAATGTCGCTAAGCTGTTTGCCCAGAGTACTTTGCTTCTGCTGGTTCATCGTCCCTATTTTAATATTGATTTCTTCATCTAAAGATATCTAGCTAGCTATCTGCTTGTCTATATGCATATGTGTATGTATATATATATATATATATATATATATATATATATATATATACTCTTTTACTTGTTTCAGCAAATCGGCCCCAGAACTTATTCTTTGTATGCCTACTACTTATTCTATCGGTCAATTTTGCCGAACCGCTATGTTACGGGGTTGTAAACACACCAGCATCGGTTGTTAAGCGACGTTGTGTTGGGGGGGGGGGACAAATGCAGGCACACAAATATATACATACATATAGATATATACGAAGGACTACTTTCAGTTTTCGTTTAGCAAATACACTCACAAGGCTTTGGTCGGCCCGAGGCTATAGTAGAAGTCACTTGCCCAATGTGTCTTACAGTGGTACTGAACCCGGAACCCTGTGGTTAGTAAACAAGCTACTTACTACACAGCCATATATATGTATTGATATCTATAATAGTATATACGTATATATATATATATATATATATATATATATATATATATATATATGTGTGTGTGTGTGTGTGTGTGTGTGTGTGTGTGTGTGTGTAGGCACATCTAGCTACATATCTACTACCTACCTACCTATCTACCTACCTGCATGCATGCATACATACATACATACATACATATATACGTCGGATTATCACGAATGAACAACCTTCAAGAGTTTGATGTCATCACTCGCTCAAATTAAGGCTATTTATCAGTAGACTGTAAAACTAAAAAAGTCAATGGCCTATACTATCCTATCAGTGAGACTATATTTCTCCTACTGTTAGTATCTAAATTTGATGTTCTCCAGATTATATTTGATGCTGTTTCCGTCACAGCCTAAGCCTCAACTACATTTTGTACTATTATCATATAGTCAACTTATTCATCTGATATTCATATTTTCAAAGCCAAAGTTACGTATAATTTTATGTGTGTAAAAGTGTATTCTATGCTATGCATTTCAGCCAATGATCCACAAAGAAATGATGATTTCTGCACTTTACTTGATACAATTAAATTGCAAAAGACTCTATGCTGTAAAATGTATACGTTTTGAGTGAATATAATGTATACACCTTGAAAAACAAAACAAAAATAATAAATTTTACAGTTTTTGAGTCCTGAAAGATTTCACATTTTGCATCATGTTTATAGTTAACAGATACCCTATTTTGTTTAGCAACAAACCATATATGTATTGCATATTATGATTTTCTGCTTTATCTATATAGTGAACGCCTTAAAATTTTACTTACGAGTCTGTTAAAGATAATCTTTATATATTGATTCTACAGGGAATAATTTTAATTCTTAACCGTCTGAGACTTAATTGCTACGGATAAAACGTTACTAAATGTTGATTAGATGGTTAGCAGATAATTGACTGGACATTTGTGAGGACATATTATTGTCACCTTTTTTTATGTTCAAGAGTGTTTCATTACTATGATATCTGATAAATATAAAGCCTGTGCTTTGCTTGTGTACGCACACGTTCGTATTTCAAGTATAGTACATACGTGTAAAGCTAACACTTTAATTTCAAGTACATATCCTTGTATATTAACTTGTGCAGCAGAAAATGTAATGCTGACTTGCAACCCGACGATCACATCACGTAGAGATCTTTAAACAGCGTTATTAAAGGAACAACCTCCATTTGCAACTGTCATCAGAAGTTTACACTTTATATATTCGGTGTAATTGTTATAGAAATCCTTGTTTGATACGAGGATATACAAATACCAGGTCTATGCTTCTCATGAATAAATAATTTTGTTAAAACTTCACCTAACCACAGATTATTTTGCAAAATATCTTTTCAGCTTTTGAGGGGAGAATTATCCAGATTAGCAGTCGGTGTGTTTGTAAATAGAAATTATTTTGACATTTCTGATGACATATTGTGTATCATATTTTATCATGAAGATACTTGGCCAATGTAAAGTCTATGTATTCCAGCGGTAGATTTGAACTTCAGCATTTCTGATATGTTAATATATATTTTGTCATCTCATATATACTTTGATAAGTAGTTTTGTTTTGTTTGAGAACAGTATCAAATACTACCAAGCGTTGAAAAGAAAACTGAAAGAAAATTAAATGAAGTGTAATATTATCAGTGATTATATCGAGATTTACAAGGAATACTCTCGCTGGTTATTAATACAAAACAGTACTATTGTAAGGTAAAGCAAAAATGAATATATGAATGTATGTGTTTTCCATAGCTTCAACTTTTCCCAGATACTACCCTTCACCTCCTGCTTCTCCTAGCATATATACATCTCTACACCACAAGCCGCGTCCCCTCCTCGCCAAGTCCGTTTTATCCATCACTTCAATCACTAATATTTGAATATCTCACTCACATCGTAAACAACAAACACCACTACACCTATTCCTCAAACCTCAGCTACCCATTAAACCACAGCCGTTTTGGATCCACCTGTTTGCTGTTGCTGATTCGCTGTTGACGTATTTATCATGCTTTGTCCCCCACCTGCCTTGTTGTGATTACCAGTTTATTGTCAGCTAGACAACAAACTTGTAAACACAACTACTAAATTTCGCTGAGCTTTCTCCGATGTAGCAAACAGTGAATAAATCATTTTTGTTACCGGAGGAAATGCATTCTCGTCTGTGTCTGGCAGCGAGTGTTCATCACCGAAATGGCCAAACAATGTCAAACTACAGAGCCTTCGATAAGGTTGACCACAGCATACTATTAAAGAAATTATCGAACACTGGAATAGGAAGGAAACTATTAAAGTGGATTGAATGTATTCTGGTGAACGGAACCCACCTGGCCTGGTTCTGTTATTCGGGTATTGAGCAGTGATATCGTGAAAGTACTACTGCTGAAAAATGACCAATGTGTGACCACATCCGTCTTGGTCAATAACTGGTTTTTCAATGTTATATTTTTGTTCACCTGCCTTGTTTGATCCATCTTTCTGCATCAAATTTTACCTTGATTTTCTATACTGCTTGTTTTTCCTAATATTAGTACTTAGTTATTGATAAGAACGATTTTATCTTCTTTATTACCGTGAATTGTATATTTTCAAAGAAATTCTCTTTTACTGTCGCCCAATAATTACATTCAAGGTCTTATTAATGCTAACCGAGCATCTATACTGTAATTGAGAAAGCTGCTTATTAATTAGGTATGCTACAACTTCTAAAAGTACTAAAAGAAAGCAATATTAAAAGCTTCACCGTCTGGAAATATTTTTATAAATTCATGTTCTAAAAATTGCCTATGATTTCGACTTCTGAATTTAATTAAACTTCAAATTCTCGCAAATGCAAATATTCATTGAATTCACTGCGTTCAATGCTTTATAAATTTAAATATTCATTGCATTCATTGCGGAGTAGAATTTAATGTTTAATAATAAAATCTATTAACTCGTTGCGGGCAACATTTTACGTTTTTATTTGCAGCAGTCCCCCATTCTCGCTCGCCTCTATTTTCAATAATGATAATTTAATGATGGCGATATAACTTTGATACGAGACACAATTTCAAGAATATTATCAGTTTACGGAGTTTGTTAAATGAATATTTTTGATAAAATGAAAATTCTTTAATATACCGGTATATATGTATATATTTTTTAATGAAGAAGTGATTTTGTTAGTATGGCTACTTGGAACGCTATAAGCATTTCAATAATAACTACGTGATCGCTGCTATTTCTAGCACGCTAAGCAAGATAGTTTTTAACGAGCTTTCATTTATACATAATATGCAACTAAAAAAGAAAATTTAGCAGCAAAGGCACTACGGCAGAGAGAAAGACAGGCAACTGAATCATATGAAACCAGATCAAAACGACTGAAGCAGATACCTGAATATGCACGGAGACGAAGACATAATTCTATTTCAGCTTCACATGACCCTTCACATAACCGACTGGTTAGGGTATCTCGTTAGGGTTGTCAGATCACAAATTGTTGGTGCAACACTAAAGAGACCATTTCTTTGCGATCATGTGGATATAGTGGAGTTGACAACTAATATAAGACTTCTTACAGAAGATCATTCTGATGAGAGAGAGTTTGCTAATTACCTTTTTGATGTAAGAAATGATAACACTTCTGTAGAACAAAGCCGAGGTGAATACAAAATCAAACTACTCAACGACCTTTGCCTCGAAAGTGGTCTCTTTCTGATCTATGTGGTTTTGTATATGCTGACCTAAAAAATAACTTCACAAACCCTGTATCGCTTGCAAATAGAACCATTGTTACTCCAACAAATGAAGCAGCACAATTTGGGAATGATTTTCTGTTGACCAGGATCCATGGTGAACTAAAAATATACAGAGGCTCAGATACAGTTGTTAATGAACCTCTGTATCCAATCGAGTTCATCAGCAAACTTACACTATCAGGGTTTCCACCACGCATTCTCAAACTGAAGAAAAAACGATGCATAATGCTTCTGAGAAATTTAGATGCTACTAATGGACATTGCAATGGCACACACTACATCATTGTCAGTATACATGATCATGTTATTGAGGCTGATGTTGCTTCTGGTCCTTATGCAGGATCAACTCTGCTAATCCTAATAATACCACATGTATCTCAAGAAATTGAATTTACATTTACATTTGCAGGCAAACAATTTCGTATCAAGCCAGCTTTTGCCTTAACATGCAACAAAGCACAGAAACAGACTTTTGAACAAATTGGAATATAGCTTCCGACACAATTCTTCTAACATTGTCAGGTGTATGTTGGATTATCTGGAGTTTGAAAGAAGACTAATGTAAAAATATTAGCTGAGAGAAATGAAACAGTATGATTACTGACAACTGTGTCTATAAGGAGATAATACTTTCAAGCAAAATATGCTTTCTAACATGTTTCAGTAAATAGAATTAACACATAAATTATATGTAAAGTAGCATATATTTCAACACAAGCCAAATGAATGATATTGTTTATATATATATATATATATATATATATATAGAGAGAGAGAGAGAGAGAGAGAGAGAGAGAGAGAGAAAGAGAGAGAGAGAGATAGATAGATAAATAGATAAATAGATAGATAGATAGATAGATATACACACATACGTTATATGGAAGATGTTTTCAATCAAGACAACACAACCGCATCTGATTCTTCAGGAGCTTGAATTATGTGTACGTACATTTATTCATTAGATTGTGCTGATGCGGCATTTTCTATCATTTATAAAACTCGGTATTTTTGACGACACGTGTGTGCTAGTAATGAAATAAGGCGTCAAAATAAGAATATCGAAGTAATATTTTATTCTACTTAAAATTTACCATTTATATTTATTTCTTATTGACGTCGAAAATTTTCTGCGTTTCCCGTTACTGAAAAGCTAAAATTTGAATATCAAATTGATCTCAAATTTTAGCACAAAGCTTGCAATTTCGGGAGAGTGGGTAAGCCTGTTACATTGGTCCTGCTGCTAAATTTCAAGCCTCTCACGGCCGACAATCCGGATGTACCAACTTAGTACCAGTTTCTACTCTGCACTAAGGTCACCGTCACCACCCAACACCATGAGCAGGACCGGAAATTACCAATCCTCGACGCTTACCAATCTCCAATTCATACCAATTTCAACGCTTACCAATTTCCAAAGCTTACCAACTCCCAACGTTTGTTATGCGCATGTATACTCATGCGCGCGTGGGTGCGCATGTGTATGCGGACATTAATATGAATGCACGTATGCATATGAATGAGTACGCATGAGTACAGATAAATGTGTGTGTGTGCGCACATGTCCGTTCGTATACATATATAATGTATGCATGTATTGGGGGCGCACACTCGCATCAATACAGACATACACGCAAAACCATATGAGCGTGTCCACACCCACATATACAACTATATAGTTGCCCATACCACCCCTTCCTACCTCCCCTCCAACAACCTGACCAATTTCCTGTCCACCACGCGGTCGTTTTCCTGTCCACCACATGGACGATTTCTTGCTCACCATGCGGTATTTTCCAACTAACTGTCCACATTGATATACGGTTATACCAACATCAAACCATGGCACCGCGTGACCTTCTTCGACCAATCGCAGCTTACCTTACGGTAATATCGGTCACCTTCTTTCACTAAAATTCAAAAAAGCTGAAGATTAGCATCACGATTGAAACTCTCATAGTACCAACGAATTTCAATCAAGCTGTTTTGACCACCTCACCCCATATA
>NC_068981.1:117786335-117787868 GCF_001194135.2 Octopus bimaculoides | reverse complement strand
TATATATATATATATGTGTGTGTGTGTGTGTGTGTGTGTGTGTGTGTGTGTGTATATACTTGTATATACGTAAATGTCGAACGATGAAATGCTAAACACCGCATTGGTAGTTAGAATTTATTTGTGAATTAAGGCCATCATTGGTTTCATGTGAAGAAAAATAACATAGGAAAATAACTTAATATCTTTACAAATTTTCAAGACGATCACATGGAGGAATTGTGTTCGTCTCCATTTTGGATTTATATATTTTCGCATGTATGTGTGTATGCACACTTCCATTTTCCCAAAAATAAGATTAAAAGAAAGGCAATAATAAAAGCTTCGAACAAAAAATAATTCATGGCTTGTAAAACATTTTTCTCTTTATAATCGGGTGTGGTCACATATTATACATACATTTTCTTTTAAATTTTACGCTGGATTTAATTTAACACTTCTCTTGTTATATGTTTAACATCAGTCATACTAATTTAGATGTCTTACACAAAATCATTTCATTCAGATCAATGTGTTAAACGATGGGGAAATAGGATTATATTAAAAACTTGTTTGGGAAATCAAGCAAAATGCCGCTTTCAAAATAACACTGCGTTTCTGTGTCCAGTTATAGTAAATCAATAGAATGAATAATCTTCTTCTTCGTCTTCTTCTTCTCCACGTCGTAGTCCTTGTTGTTGTTGTTGTTATTATTATTATTATTATTATTAATGCCTGTAATGTGAAAACGTGTTTATTTCTCTCTTCCAGACAAGTTTTAATGAAATTTTTTTGCAGTAATTATAGAAAATAACACTAGTTGCCTAAGAAAGGCCTACATTTGATATAGTTCTATATTTAGGAGATAAGGAATTATATACATTATTCACATTATTTAAATTTGTCCACATCTTGTTCGTTGTTAACACAACGTTTCGGCTGATATACCCTCCAGCCTTCATCAGGTATCTTGGGGAAATTTCGAACCTGGGTTCTCATTCCTTTGGTATTTTTTCAATGTTGTTGTTGTTGTTGTTATTATTATTATTATTATTATTATTCAGGTCACTGCTTGGAATCGAACTCGGAATCTTGGGGTTAGTAGCCTGCGCTCTATACAACTATGCCATATGCCAGTGGGCAATTATGGAGTGAATTTTAGGCTTATAAATCTAATATTTTCCTATCTTTCCTTAATACTGGTTCCCATATGCTACTCATATCTGCACTCGGTCTCCTTAGGAGGTTGTTGTGGCCTAAGATATGTGCTGCTTCTTTTAGTTTTCGTATTTTCCAGTGGTGTTCTCTGTCTATTATTTTAACTTCATCCCACAGGAGGAGGAGGTCTCCATTTTTCCATACCTCCCTGTACCACAACTCTGCGATGTTCCTCTACCTTTCTTTTGAGGGGGCGATATGTTTCGCCTTTGTATAACCTACCACATATGCATAGGAGGGAGTACACGCAGTCTTTGGTCATATTCTCTTCTATTGGTGGTTTTACTCGTTGGAGATATTTGCGAAGTGTTGTATTACTCTTGAATACTGTCCTGA
>NC_068981.1:117785215-117786325 GCF_001194135.2 Octopus bimaculoides | reverse complement strand
TACTCGTTGGAGATATTTGCGAAGTGTTGTATTACTCTTGAATACTGTCCTGATGTCATATGGGCCACATATCTTTTGTATCTTTTTGGAGAGGCCTTTCACACCGGGTAGGCAGACACTGTGGACAGTTTATTAGTTTCATCGTCTCTTTTCTTCATAACTGGAGTGGATAGTATACTTTTTGAGGTAGTTGTTGCTTAATAGATTGTTATTTATATTGATCATTTCTTCGTGGTGTGTATCACGATCACTAGTTATATTCTTTGCTCGATGTTTTAGGCACTGAGCAATCCCTCTCTTTACACTATATGGATGGTGGGAATTGAAGTTCAGGTATCGTTCAGTGAAGATCGGCTTGCAGTATACGGATGTCCTGAATCCATACTTGGTGCGTGTTATTAATACTTCCAGGAATGCTATCTGATTGTATTATTCCTTTTCCATTGTGAAATGTATAGATGGCTTTATTGAGTTCACATGATCTTACAACACTTGGACATCTTCCTGGTGGGGCTAGAGTATAAACGTGTCGTCGACGTATCGCAGCCATAGGGTTGGTTTTAGTGTTGTTGATCCTAAAGCCAAATTCTCAAAGTATTCCAGGTATATATTGTCTATTATCGGTGATAATGGCGAACCCATCGCTAAACCCTCTTCTTGTTGATATATATTAGTGTCGATTCTGAAGTAGGTAGTTTCTACACAGAAGGTCAACATTTCCATCAAGTTTCTTATTGGTATACTAGTGCGTTCTTTTAGATGGGTGTCTGTCACTAGTCTTTCTTGAATCACCGATACTGCCTCACCAGTTGGTGAGTCTAGATGTGATAAGTCTATTCACCAAATGCCCACGTGAGTAAAGAAATCCGCTCTTGAACTCTTCAGACATGTACCTTATATAAAGTATACAATCCATAATATTTCTGTCAACTGAAATAGTAGCAGAATAACTGAAAATGTTTTGCTCCGTGGATGATAACTGATTGTGAATGTCCTTAATTTTGAAGTTCATGAATTCATCTGACAAAAAAGGATTCTTTATAATGATGTAGTGTTTTCAATGACCAATTAAAGTAATTGTTAGAAATTACTGATATATATATATATATA
>NC_068981.1:117782393-117784875 GCF_001194135.2 Octopus bimaculoides | reverse complement strand
ATTTGCCAATGTCTAAATAACTCACGTTAATTTTGACCATGCGACATCAAGACCACGTGAGGCAGACATTAAGAAATTTATCGGCCAGTGAGTTTAAAATCTCTCACCCCAATGAATTTAATTCAGTGTGTGTCATAAATAGTCCCGCATAGAAAAAAGTCCCGTACGACTTGTTGCGGTTTAGCTATCCACCTTAGAGGTATTACTAAAAATATAGATATATAGGGCAGGGAATCGTTAATTAGTAATAAAATTAATAATTAACAATTTTGCCGGGTAGTTCAGTATGAAAAAACCTTATCGGTAAAACCATTTATAATCATAAATATATAGGGATTAGCATTATCCTGCTTCTCCAACATACTGAGAATTCGGAAATAGCAGCCAAATAACTACTGATTCCAAAACTACAAATTTTTTCTCTAATTGATAGCGATATTTATGGCACACACAGAACAAGAAACAGAAGAGAAGAGTAAAAAAAACAAACCTGCCTTTAGTTAATTGGGTACGACGTTTCACGGTTAAGGGTATGAATTTACCCATTCCGATCTTCAGCTAAATATTCTAATAAATGTGCCAATGTATAAATAACTCACGTTAATTTTGACCATGCGACATCAAGACCACGTGAGTCAGACATTAAGAAATTTATCGGCCAGTAAGTTTAAAATCTCTCACCCCAATGAATTTAATTCAGTGTGTGTCATAAATAGTCCCGCATAGAAAAAAGTCCCGTACGACTTGTTGCGGTTTAGCTATCCACCTTAGAGGTATTACTAAAAGTATAGATATATAGGGCAGGGAATCGTTAATTAGTAATAAAATTAATAATTAACAATTTTGCCGGGTAGCTCAGTATGAAAATACCTTATCGGTAAAACCATTTATAATCATAGATGTAGAACGACTTCATCTGGCAAGAAAAGAAGGGGGCAGTGGACTTTTACAACTGGTATTTACAGTGAAGATTGCCACAATTGGCCTTGACACCTACCTGAAAAACTCTGAGGACTGGATGTTAAAACTTGTCTCAAAACATGAAAATAAGAAAGCATCATACTCAGTAACAAAACAGGCAAAGGAATATCTAAGTGAATTCCAAATACAACAATTCTAGAATTAGACGTACTACAACCAAGCACAGAAAAATCTAAGCGTATGGAAAACTCTTGCTAAAACTGCTGCCTTAAATATTCTTACTGATAAATGGCAAGAAAAACCTCTCAGTGGCAAATACCCAAAGAGAGCTAATAATGCCGATGCTGACAAAGCCCTTACCCATCAACGAGTAAGCCCATAATCAATGCCTACCTACAAGAAACTACAAGGCCAATATATTAAAGAACGGCTGCTTCCCAACATGTCGTGTATGTCAACAACAAAGTGAAACCATTGATCAAGTTGTCTCTATGTGCAGTCTTCTTGCATCTACAGATCTACAGAGTATTTCAACAGGCATGGTAAAGCAGCACCAATATATTCATTGCATAATTTGCAAAATCCTAGACCTGCCCCATGATAAAATCTGGTGGGAACACATATAACTACCAATGCTTGAAAATGATTACATCTCACTCGTCTGGAACTTCACCATTCAAACTGACAGAAAGATAGATGCAAATAGGCCAGACATTATATTGAAAGACTTCAGAAAAAAATCATTCCTCCTCATTGATATGACTGTCCCAATCGATATAAACGTATCTGTCAAGACCTACCAAAAACCGAGCAAGTATAAAGATCTTGAAATAGAAATTAGCAAAATGTGGAACCTGAAGACAAAAACAATACCTGTTGTTGTAGGTGCCCTTGGAATGATAGCAGAAGGAGCTGATTGCTAGCTGGCGCAGATACCAGGAAATCCCAAAATGGAAGAATTTCAAAAGATAATGCTCATGGGAACTACCCATATCGTACGTAAACTTACTGTCTATATAATCTTAAATTTTAAAACAAACTCATAATTTTATTGTCTTCTTAAACATACTCTAGAACAATACTATGTGCTAAACCAAATATAGGACACCCTAGGCATAACACGAACATGAACTTCTAACTTGTCTTTTGAGGTCTCTGGGTGAAACTTGGATCCAACTTGTACAAATGCGATGAAAAAGTCAAATATAAAATAATAATAATAATATTATTATTATTATTATTATTATTATTGCTGTTGTTGTTGTTGTTGTTATTGTTGTTGTTATTATTATTATTGTTGTTGTTACTATTATTATTGTTATCATTATTATTGTTGTTATTATTATTATTATTGTTATTATTATTATTATTATTATTATTATTATTATTATTATTATTATTATTATGTCCGACTTTTGCTTTGCATTTGTACAAGTTGGATCCAAGTCTCACCCAGAGACCTCAAGAGACAACAAGTTAGAAGTTCATGTAGGTGTTATGCCTAGGGTACCATATATTTGGATTTGTACAGTTTTGTTCAAGTGAATGTTTAAGAAATCAT
>NC_068981.1:117780116-117781028 GCF_001194135.2 Octopus bimaculoides | reverse complement strand
CATCACTGAGTGCTTGATATTGTCCCCTTCAATTACCCCTAGGTATTTGTAGCTCTCCGCTGGTTCTAACTCTTTTATGACATTTTGCTGGTCAAGGTTCACCTTAGATGTATTTGTCATTTTTCCTTTGATAAAGGTAGCTTTTGCACATTTATCAAGGCCAAATTGCATCCTGATGTCATCACTGAATTGTTTAACAATCGCTAGTAGGCCTTTGAGTTGTTGGTCATTTTTTGCAAAGAGCTTTAAATCATCCATGTAAATGAGATGATTTATATTTTTATCAAATATTTTATAACCATACTGTGCATCATTGAGCAATTTTGAGAGCGGTATTAGGGCTAGACAGTAGTGCCTGACAAACATTGCTATCACATCAGAAGAAGAAACAAAGTCCCTTTCTTTTAGGTGAACTTGGTATTAAAAGAAGGTGTAGTGTACACCTCAGCAAAATTGAATACTTCATTCTAAGACTTGTTATTTATGCATCAGATGGTCCATGGTCATTTCAAAATATTTCTACAGTGAATGGCAAAATGAGCTCTACCTATGGAGACAATTGTTATAGAATGATGGTCGTGGAGTGTATCATTTTTAGAAGTTTCTCAATCTCAAACGCCATAATGTTAAAATGTTGTGAGCAATCTAATCGACTTCCACTTTTGCTCATGTACTCTGATGAACTTCCGGATGATTTTAAGCATTAAATTCAAAAGGTCTACCGCGGCATATAAGCAAGGTACACAGATATATGTTTCTGGAGAAACCCATTGGAGTTCTCTGACATTGAATACATTTTCATTCAGTACAATTCTAAGTCATTTTTACTGCCTTCTTAGCTGGTGCGTAGACATATACGCGCACGCACACACACACACACACACACACACACACATACACACACACACACAC
>NC_068981.1:117766829-117780106 GCF_001194135.2 Octopus bimaculoides | reverse complement strand
ACACACACACACACACACACACACACACACACACACACACACACACACTCATATACTCACCTATACACACAAGCAGATACACATTAACACATCCATCGTTATACCCTCAGTCTGTCCGAGAGATGTTAATTTCTGGCTAAATGCTATCAGAAAATATATTATTTCTCTATTCGCTGACGTCATTAGTTGTGTATACAACAAGTGCAGACGGTTTTATCAAAGCCTATAACGTTTTTTTTAGCAATCTACTCACTAACATTTAATTTCACATACTGAAATCAAGGAAATTGGTTTTCGCTTTTAAAGTTTGATATAATGAAGACATTTCAAGATAAGTTTATCCATTAGTTTGTTAACAGACAGTATTTAGTTTAGTAGACGAATACGGTAGAACGCATATTTTAGTACTTAGATATGTCTGCATAAGTTTTTGAGTTCTCAAGTGACGTTCATCGATTATATCACACATATGTTCATGAATCAAATCACTAAAGAGGTATAGAAGGTTATTGAAAAAGAATGAACCGATTTCATTAAGCAATATTTTAATAAAGAAAACCAATAGAAAACTCCAGTTAAATCAGAAGTATTTACTCACAATCAACTTTTATTTCCTGTCTTACAAATGTTCAATGTGGCCACCACCGGCTTCACGGGCAACATCACTGCGATAAGAGAATTTCTCCCAGATGCGTAACAGCATACCTCAATCCACTGAGTTTATCGCTGTTGTTATTCGATGTTTATGGTCACCGAGGTCAATGAGTAGCGGTGGAACATAAACGCGATCTTTTACATATCGCCGCAAGAAAAAATCCCACACGGTGAAGTCTGGGGATCTCGCAGGCCAAGCAGATACGCGTTTGGGAGGAATACTCTTATCGCATTGATGTTGCCTATGCATCAGGTGGTGGTCACATCGAACACTTATAAGACAGGAAATAAAAGTTGTTTGTGAATAAATACTTGTGACTTAGCTGAAGTTTTCTATTGTTATTCCTTATTAAGATATTGCATAATAAAATCGGTTCATTCTTTTTCATTAACCCTATATCATAATGGTCTGAAATATATAAAAGTGAATCTAGTATAAAAATATAGCGCAAATGCTTTGTTGCAATTTGAAATTGGGTTTGTTTCCCTTTGTTGCTAAGTTCAATTTTCAAATTCAGGTATACGTCATCATTATTTTCCACTTCCCAAAATTCCATCAAACGAGTATCGATGGGCTTAACCTTATTACTTCCGTCGACAACTGAGGTTCTGTAATAATTCGTGTATTGCACAAAATATATAACTCAAAACATTACCCTCAAAACTGGCGGCTAATTATATTACAGGTTTTCACGTGAAAAAAAAACTTAGGTTGCATAGTTGAGATCAATTTGTACTTGAGTCAATATGGTGATTTTATGAAATTATACTATGTAAAATAGAGTTAGTCTCTAGAGAGGGATGAGCAACTGCCATTTTAAAACTCCGCTCATTTCTTTCACATTGACAAGAAATACATTTTGGTGAGCATGTTTTCTTTATTGTTAATGTTGACTGAAGGTAATATGGTACTACGATAGATAAAATACCCTATGCTGTTTAGTTACGTTCTTGTGGTTTTTAATTATGTTCCTTTTTGTTTATATCTTTAAACCTTCTTGAGATTAACTTTGCATTTATCCCTTGCGAAGTGAACAAGTAATAATTTTGATATAGCCAACTGTGACTACATCGTTTTCTTCAATAATAGCAACATTAGAAACAGAAGATCGGGTAGAAAAAACCTATCATTAACAAGGTAAATTTCATAACAATAGCGACAAAAGTAAAAAGGTAGTACCAATTAGCAGTAAGAAAAACCTCAGTAGAAACAACGTTAGAAACCAGAAACAACAAAGGTAAAGACATAATGAAGCAGTGACAATGCAGTCGCTCACTTTGCTAAAATTAACCGCTAAATCTACCACGAATTAGACTCATTAGAAGATCTGAATGACTTGACTATTCGGGATAATGCAGGATCGGTTACCCTACATTATTCGTTTCCAACATCTTCGCAAATAAGGAAGTTGCTTATTTACATATATTTTCTAACAAGTTCCACACTATTTAAAAATCTAACCTCTCAAACATTTAGCTTACTAACAAAGAGAAAATCTGTTTTCCCTGTTTCAGCTCTCAATTGAGTAACTGAATACTTACGCATTTATATGGCAGCATTTTCAACAATTTGAACAGAATTCAAAAAGCCCCGTTGTGAGTCCTCTAGGAAACCGTGGACACCAGACTTGGGATTGCTGCTTTGTATCTTACAAATGAGATAAAAGAAATTGTAAAAACATAAAAGCCTCAAAAAACAGACAAACTTGCAAGCAAACCCTAAAATATCTACGGCCGGAAGGGTTTGCTATACTCACCAACAATTATAAAAAATATTTCTTGCAACAGATAAATTTCCAGAATTTAGGAGCTTGACAAACTTATAACAACGTCAAAAACATGTCAAAGCAAGTAAAATCATACAGGACCATAACCCTTCTATGCTCACCTACTTGTTTGAAAGACTTACTCATGACATATCTAATCTCACATATACATCATCAAATCACAACAAAAATTATAGAAACAAAATACAATCAACACACACACAGATCCAACACAGAAAATAAATGAGAGCATCAATATCAAGTAACCTCCTATGCATACCATTCTTACAACCATTAGCATCAAATAGACTTTCAGCTTTATTCTACGCTAAATACAAATTTTAAGAAATAAATATAATTCCTACTAGCAAGCTACATGTCAGGTTAGCATGTTTATGTAAAAGACCATTTCCAAAATGCCGGTTTTTCACACTTATCCATTTATACGTACACAAAGTCACCACCGCTCTGCAAATGACATCATACTCACACGTGTGTCTTCAACATTGGCTAAATCATCAAGAAACCTGACTCCACATTAACAGTCTTAAAATAGTGTAGTACGAAAATCCAACGTCACCACCAGAGAACCTCTGTTATAACCAATCAACACCACCAACACATGAGAACATCAAATACAGCCGATCAAAAGTTTCAGCAAAACAGGCATGCAACATAAAGTGGAAGCAAAATATTGGATGCTACATGCAATTTATTCACATTGTGTATGTGTTTTTTTCTTTTGTGTGTGTATGTGTGTATGTGCGTATGCGTGTGTGTATAAGACAGAGTAAAGAACGAAAGGCCAAGAGCAATCCCATGTTCGACATTTGGTAACAGAAGGAAGCCACGAAGAAGTTGTACACACGATACATTAAATACATCACGAACTATGATAGTCTAAACATTAGCTCATTTTTCTCTACAAAAACTACAATAAAGTACTTCTTTTTATATCTGCATGATATCTTTAGGATGGGGTCTACTTCAATGGGGACCTTCATATGTGTAAGCGAATGGTAGAATGTATATGTGTGCATATTGTGTTCGTAGTAATATAGTGTTCTAGATTGATGTGACAATTGTGTATTCCAGTCGGTGTCTCGCTTTACATGTCGAAACCAGAAAGATTGGTGGGGATTTGGGCTCTACCGTATTTATGTCATCCATTGCATATTGGCACAAATTGGCTGTTTATTGCATAGGCCTTTACTAAATAGCTGGTGCCTTAGTTTTTAAACCCCAGAAGGATAAAAGACAAAAGTACATTCGGCTAGATTTAAAGCCAGAATGTACCACAAAGTCTTATGTTCGACGTTCTAACTACCCTGCCAATCCAGCAATCGAACCACAATAAACTAGATGGCACGTAAAACAATCGTCTAAGCACTATAAGAAGTTACACAGAGGCCATGTACCCCCATAAATAGACATACAAAAATGCAGAACTACCTCGACAAACAAAGGGCATAGCTGAAAGCTGCAGCAAATGTCAACTCCCAAGTCCTTGTCCCTCCACGAAAAACTACCAACATCCAGGCACATATATAATATCCCAAAGCACTGCTCTAACAGCATCCTGAAATATTATCTCCTCTATATGGATGCCTCAGCGTCTTGAAAAAGTATTTATTTATTATTTTGTTATGCACAAATATGATCTAAAAACAAAATCAACATAAGCAATTGTTTAATATTTTTCTGAATTTTTGGCTTCAAAATTATAAAGAAATTAAAATTCCATGTGAAATGCGCCAGTATTACTTTGTGTTCTTTAGTGGAACATGAAACGGAAAGTTTTTGAAGTATTAGTTTAATCCATATTTTAATGCATACATGTTGGAATGTTCCTTGACGAGAAAAGCTAGATCTAGAGCACTGCATATGTGGATAGCGTATATTTGTTGGGCCGGCCACGTGCCCAGTTTAATTGATCAGATCTAACTTGGGTTATTCAACAACAACAACAACAATAGTAATAATAATCCTTCTTACTGTAGGCACATAGCCTGAAATTTTGGGGGAGGGGGTAAGTCGATCACATCGACACCAGTACTTGACTGGTACTTAATTTATCGACCCAGAAAAGATGAAAGTCAAAGTCGACCTCCACGGAATTTGAACATTTCGCCCATCGTGCTAAAGACTCTGCCAGCTTACCGTCTTGCCAATAGTAATAGTAATAACCACAATAATAGTAGCAAATGATGTAGCAGCAGCATCAGTAAAACTCCATCAGCAAAGCCAGCCACATCAGAACATCATGGGTAAAAATAATAATAACAGCAACACTATGAACCGCATTCGTCGAACAACAGCAACACACTGGGCATCAGCATCATCACTACAATAATCAGCAACAAGCAACACGAGATAACGATGGGGCCCCTAGAAGGTCGTTCGAACTGTTTAAGACAAGACAAATGTTCTTCAAATGACACTACACTATCATCTTAGAACAGAGCATACTCGATTCCCTACACGTAAAAAAATGACTGTATAACCACAGCTGCAATGCTTTTGGTCACAGTTATGTGATCAGTCCTGTCCCACGATAAATAATAGCAACAGCTTCGAAAACTTTCTCCCTTACGGTTGCTCGATCTACTGGTAACAACAGCCAAATTTCACTTAACCCATTACCTACCAGTGATCTCATATGAGATCACTTAAAAATTACAAATTTCGTAATTATCTGTCAATATTTACACATATCTAACCTTTTTGTTATATCTACTAGGTATATTTCTCTGATGTTCAAATGAGGTTTGCTAATTTTTCATCCAATATCTCGCTTATTTATATTTAAAATGTTATTTTGAAATGTAATTTTGATCATTCCAGCGTGTTTCTAAGGCTGTTTTATACTAGAAATCAAAGTTTCATAAAAAAAAATTCCAGTTAATAGAATTATGGGAGGTAACGGGTTAAACACACGAAACATGCATTGGATGGCGATATAGCTTTAGATACACTTAGGTGGAAAAAGACGGGATGGTCATCACTTTGCAGCATAAATCTGTGCAAACAGAACTACCCTGAAGCGAAACAACAACAACAGCAACAATAAGCTATGGTAACCGTTTTAAAAGAACAGAAACAACAATAGTAATTCTATCAACGTGTTGAAAACAAAATAACGATTAAAACAACAACAGATACAATAGCAACAAAAGATGAATTGATAACAGCGTTAAGTGAGAACAGAGGTGATACCGACGGCAGCATTGACTGCAGTAGCTGTTGCATTAGCAGTTACAGTAGCAACAACTGTAACTGCAGCAGTAATAACATCAACAATAAATACGGCACCATCACCACCAATAGCAACATTAATCCTACTCGCCAACAAGAAAAGCTCTAACTGCTCTGTTATCCTAGTAAAAACAGTAGCCAACGCCCTCTCAAATCACCTTAGATTATCTTTAAAAATGACGCATCGAATACTGTAGTCTGGGTACACTTTGTCCAATTAAAAAAAGAATCGGGATAGTCATGGCTGGAATACTTTTGAGATACACAATTAGGACTACATGACAACAATAACTTCGCCGTTGGTAAGAAGAGCGGCAGGCAACGCATCATCTACAAAATTAACATGTGCAACAGCAGCAAATGTAAACAATGCAACTGCACAGCAAGAAGCATACCAGTAGTAGCAACGATAGCAACAATGTTACAGTTTCTATTATTGCGAATGGAAATAATAGCAGCCACAGTAAGAACAATAACAGGGTGGTTGTGTGTTAAGGCGCTGGCGTAATTGTGTGGTACGAAGCTTGCTTCTCAACCACATGATTAAGGGGTTCAGTCCCACTGCGTGGCACCTTCGGCAAGTGTCTTGTACTGTAGCCGCGGGCCAACCAAAACCTTATGAGTGGATTCGGTAGATTGAAACTAGAAGAAACCTTTCTTATATATGTCTCTTACTATCTATGTGTGTGTGCCTTTATGACTGTGTTTGTGCCCCCTCGATAACCGGTATTGGTGTGTTTACATCCCCATAAATCTAGAGGTTCGGCAAAAACGAAGCTGACAGAATAAGTACCTGACTTTCAAAAAGAAGTACTGGGGTCGATACATTCGACTAGAAATTCTACAAGGTGGTGCTCCAGCATGACCGCAGTCTTATAACTGAAACAAGTAAAACGGAAAGTTAAAAGACAAAAAAAGTGACGATAGTTTTGCTATTGTAGTTGAAAGCAGTAAGAGTAGCACTAAAAGGGTAGCTATAACAACAATATCAACAACAAAATTAGCAACAAGTATCTATTATGATAGCAATATTTATTCCACAGTACAACAATACTGACAACAATAGCCAGATCGCAACAATAATGACGACAACAGCCAGATCGCAAAGCGAGCGTTTATATGGTCGTTCGACCAACTAGAAATAGCAATCCAATCTAGCTAAAATTGCACTTTAGCGCATTATATACGGAAAGACTATATGGGAATACCATGACAGGATAGCTACGACTGTGATATTTAGGATCATAGAGCTTCTCCAGCAGTGCTAATCTATTAGTGCTAATTAACACAAACGTCAGTTTCTACAATTAGCAACAGTAGGTGTATCATAAAAATAAAATAACATAAGAACAACAGCAATAATAATGACTAATGGAATAATAGCGATAACAAATAGCTACACCGACATCATCATCATCATCAAGAATAAATAAACTAATAGCCGCAGGCGTGGCTGCGTGTTAAGAAGCTTGCTTCTCAGCTACATGGTTCCGGGTCCAGTCCCACCGCGTGGCGCCTTGGGCAAGTGTCTTCTAATATAGACCCGGGCCGCCCAAAGCAGTGTGAGTGAATTTGGTAGACGGAAACTGAAATAAGCCCATGTATATATATGTGTGTGTGTGTGTGTGTTTTCATGTCTGTCTGTCCCCCCACCACTCCTTCACAACTGGTGTTGGTGTGTCTACGTGCCCGTATCTAGCGGTTTGGCAAACGAGTATCGATAGAATAAGTACCATGCTTAATAAAAAAATACAACTACTGGAGTCGATACATTCAACTAAAAATCCTTCAAAGCAGTGTCCCAGCATGGCCGCACTCTAATGACTGAAGCAAGCAAAAGATAACAAGTTTTCGCATGTAGTCACTCGACCTTCCAAAAATAGCAGCCAAATCTTCATTAAATGATCCCTCTCACACTTAACTTTAACGAGGAATGACACTTTGGATAATCCATTCTTAGATATCAGACAAAAACAAAAACCAAAAAGAAAAAGCAGATTATTAAAGTTCGGAGTTCCTTTGATTATAGATTTGCTCAATTAGGATTGATCCGGGGCTGGCTCAGCAACAGCAGCGACAACATCGAGAATAAGAACATCTGCAGTAGTATATTGCAGAGCAGGAAGCGAGTAGTGATTTGTTGCTTACGTTATACAATACATTATGAGTAATGCTGGAACAGTTTTCAGTTTGAGATGGGACATTGGTCGCGATTGGTTAGTCTTATGGTTGCTATCAATACCGCCCTCTCTACTCATTCCCTCTCCAACATCACAGCAACGATTACGACAACGACGAACCCCCACCACCACCACCGTCACCGCTACTATTCTTGCCAGCCAACCTCAGAACACCACCCCTACCACCACCAATACTACAGACACAACACACGCTCCTTGCTATTACCACAACCACAACCATTTCCAACACGACCAGTAAAATCCGGAGTAACCATTAAAATCTACCACCGCTTCCAACCCTGTTGTTAAAAGCGTGCACAGCTGCGTGCAGAAGATTCCATAGGATAGCTCTTTGTATTGCAGCAGTTCTTTTCGATAGTAATGGTGGAGGGAAGTGTTAGTGGTAGTCGCTGTGTCGATGGTGATGGTTAAAACATTGGTCGTGATAATGTTGTTGTTGTTGGTGGTGATGGTGGGTGGGGTTGGACTGACAGCGATAGTGGTGGTATTGGTGCTGGTGCTGGTGATGGTTAACGAGATGTTCGTGATAGTAATAGTATCGGTGGTAGGTTGATGGTAGTTGTAGTTGGAGTATGGACGCTGGTGGCGATGACGACGGTGTCAGTGGTGGCAACATTGGAAGAAGTGGAAGAGTAGGTAGTAGCAGTAGTAGTTGCAGTATGAATAATGAAGATGGTGTGTGTGGGTGGGGGGAAAGGTTGCTGGTGGTGGTATTGGTGGTAGTATCAGTGGTGAAGATGAAAGCAGTATCGGTGTTGGTGATGAAGGATATGGTTGCAGAAGTGACCATCATGGTGAGAGCATTGGGAGCAGTAACAGTGGAAATGGTAGTAGTGGTAGCAGTATTGGCCATGATAGTGATAACGTTGGAATAAAGTTGTAATTGTGGTAGCAGTACCGGTGATGGTGACAGTGATGGTGGTGGTGGTAGTGGTGTTTGTAGGAGGAATTTGTGTTGACAGTTGTGGTACTGGTGACATTGCAGCGTGTAGCAGTGGTCTGCATTGTGACAGCTGCGTTACTGATGTGCAACATTTTATTAGTCACGGTGGTGGTATTAGTATTGGTGGTGGTAGTGGTGTTAGTGTTGTTGTTGCTGTTGTGGTTGTTGTTGTTGTTGTTGTTGCTGGTGGTGGTGGTGATGGTGGAGTTAGATTTTGGTGATGTGTTGTTGGCATTCTTTGTAATGATAAATGAAGAATTCCAGGTAGGAGTTTTGGTGACATAAGTTATTGTATTGATATTCGTGATGAAGGAGATGGATGTTGTTTTGATAGTAACAGAGGTGAGATAGTAGCAACGGAAAAGTTGGTTGGGTGAGATTGGTTGGATTGATGGTGGCAGAGAATGTGATGCTGGGTATGTTATGAACCAGTCTTTTCCTATGTGCAAGAAACCTAGTACGTTATTTGATGATTCCTTTATTTAAAGCGGTAAGATGTGATTTAAGGGATGATTCGTTGACCAAAATACTACGTAGAGGTTCTCATATTAGCTCCAGGTTGTCGTAGTAATGATAAATGCACAAGCTTCTGATATTGTTGACGTTGTTATTTGCCAAATCAGTGCTAGTTGAGTTGGTCTGTTATCAAAAGCATTCTAGCTTTGAGCAACCTGTATTTTCTTTAGATACAGTGTATTTGGTATTA
Source organism: Octopus bimaculoides (assembly GCF_001194135.2). NCBI lineage: Eukaryota > Metazoa > Mollusca > Cephalopoda > Octopoda > Octopodidae > Octopus > Octopus bimaculoides. The sequence goes on along the minus strand of NC_068981.1, from coordinate 117,770,581 downwards.
CATTCTTCACTGTCTAACTTGATCAAGTTGTTACTTGTGGTATTCGGTCCTGTTTTCTGCGTGTTTAGTTCAAATAACACCGCGGTTAAAATTGCTTTCAGAAGTCAATAGTTAAAGCACCCGTCCAGCACTTGAATCGATTTCTCCCTTTACTTTTCTTCCCAAATTTCTCTCTTTCACTCTGGATTGTACTCGCAATTCAAAAGTCTAGTCTAGCCTAAAAGTTTTGTTGATAGAACACAAGATTGTAGAATGTGCAGTCACATACAGGATAGTTTCTCGAGTAATTCAGTTGGTGGAACATCTGAATGCCGGTCATCGAGAGCGACGTAAAATCCATTATCCAATCCCTTTCCCTTGTTTTCTTAAGATCACGGAATATGATTTTATGTTCTCGAAGCTGAAACGACCGCTAAGATTTGTTTCGTGTCAACAACATTTTTGTGGTGGGTTTCTGTTTATGTTTTGTGATCTGTAATAGTTAAAGTTTTCCAAGTTTATGGTGACAATAGTGGTGCTAGAAATGACAGCAAGAAATGATGGCAAGAGTTCTGCTGACACTAGATGTGGTTGGTTTATGAGAGTTAATTGTTTTCTGATTTGTAATTTACGATAGAAAATTTTGCTAAATTTGTTTGTGCTATTTGATGTAGTGTTATACATCGCGTATTTCTTTTTTGTTTGTTCGTTTTTTCGTTGAAATCCAGGTCAGCCTTGATTGGGAAGAGCTATGATCAATGGTATTCTTCCCGTGATCAACTCATTTCAGGAAGAGTGTATCATCATGACGGTGCACTTCACTCGTTAAGACGTTAGAATATGATGTTCATAAGTTTCGTTGCTGTTTTTTTGGAAGCCGTCTACTGTATACATGCGTCTTAATGAGTTGTGTTTACCAGTGACTTTTATGAGTGGAACATGGTGGATTGTATGTCAATTCGATATTGGCTTCCCGACTTATTCAGAAATAATGTATTTAAAACGCTATTCTTAACTCTGGGGGAAATCTCCCAACGAGGGGAAATTTCAGAATTTTACAAGATAATTTGGTGTTTCTATGAAGAAAATTGTTTCGAGATTGAAAACTTTATTATATTTGTTAGTATTGTTTTATTACATTTTTTTGTTTTATTAATAGTCATTGTTAGGATGTTAATGTTAAATTGATATACGACTTTTAATTGTTACGTTATAAATTGTTTTCTATCTAAATCTTTTTCCTTATATGTAAGGGGAAATTGTGATAATAAAGTGGAAAATACGATTATTAAAGAGAGGAATTGGAGAAAAAAAATGTTACGAAACGCTAAACTAGACATTATTCAAAGTATTTTTGCTGCTAAGATGTTAAGGTATGATGATTTGATGAGTAACATGATTGCTAGCTCTAACAGATCGGGTGACCACAATGAGTCTTGAATTAGATCATCCTGTCGCTTTGTTCACAGTAACTAACGATATATATGAGGCCTATTGGTAGCAGATTGTGAGTATTCCATCAACATCTTCAATACTACATTGAAGATGATACTTAGACACAGATCAGCTCTGATTGAGCCGATCTATGAACAAATGCATTCCACGCATTCCATCTTTTTTGCATATAAGTGCAATTTCCCTTTATTTCGAGCTGTAAGGTGTGATCTGAGGGAGATTCAAATGGTATTCCTGGTAGGTCGAACGACAACGTAGCCGTTCGCTTGATGACATCGGTGACAATGTTAACGGTGACAATGTTACTGTTGGTTATTAAATTATTAATGCTCGATTTCCCATTGGAAATGTTTGGTTGTTTAGTTACAAATGAGTGAAGTGACAATAATGCTCATTTCGGTTGTTGGAGACCACACTAATATGTGTTCTGCTTGTTTTCTCTGGGTGGGTTAGATATACAAGATTTTTATTCTCAATGTCATCGTTGGTGGTTTTGGTGTAACCCGCATTAATCTTGTTCGAGAATACCTCTGACATGAACATCATTTGCCAAATAATATTAGGACAGTTTGGACGCGTATTTCCTCTTCCGTGCAGTGAGGTCATGTGTTCCTGCAGGATTTTGTGGTGGTCACAAGATTTCATGAGTGTCTTTGAAGGCTTGAAAGATTAATGATGAAATGCTTGTTGGTGATTATAGAGAATAGTGTTTGCTAGTTGTTATTGTTGTTGCTGTTGTTGTTTATTCGAAGATCAAATAGGATTAGGGACACAAAAGTGCAAGGGTAATCCAGGGGTAACTATCACATCTTTTTCTGAGGCACAATGCATCTACATCCGTATTACCCAATATGCCCTTTTTTTCTAAGGAAAATGTGTGCTTTGATGGGAAATTGGTTATTATTGCCAGCAGGCTATCGAGCAATCGCAGAAATGGTCCATCTTCGCTTAACTTGAGGTCGGACCTAACCATCATCCATGATTAAAATAATCCAAGCTTTAACCATTCTGAATTTTTTGTAAATGTGGTGCACATCATGCAATGAGTTCTTGAATATCAAGATTTAAATTGGAAGAAACTTCGGAGCCTGCCAGCAGAACATCAACTTCTTCTTCGTTTGGTCTCTTTGGAAAAAAAAGAAGAATTCTTCATCCCCAGGTCAGGCCGAATCAAGCAGCTCTATACTGAAAATCATTCCATAGGGGAACAACCCATTTGCTTTTCAGGCAGAGCACAATAAGGAATACAGTATGCAGTGTCTCATTCGTTTAATTACTTTTTTTATGGTAAGATATGATGAGTGAAATTTATCTCCTAAATTTTAACATGTCGAGTAAGCGCTTAGAGGTCCTCTTGTGTCCATTTTTGAAAAAATATAAGGTAAGGAAATTTCGCCTGAGTCTAGTAATATTTATTTGTAGGCTACTTACTTTATTTTAAATATCCCATCATGCAATTCACAGGGTCACTGAATTTCTGACGTCGAAACAAAAGAGTGCTTGTAACTCGTAACTCAAGGCAGAATGAATATCACGAGGTATTTCTTTGTAAACCACTGTTTTTTTTTTCTATTTTCTTGCAGATATTCATGTAATTTTCATCAAACTAGATGAAAATATCATTCATAAGAAACTGATCAATCCGAAGTCATGGTAGAAGGAATTTTCTCCAGGTATCGCACATTGGGATCGAATTCGGAACCAGGCAGTTATGAAAACAAGGTTTAAAAAATTTTTTTTTTAACCATACGGCTATGTTTTCTAAATAAAAGTATACTTCAGCATACTCAATTTGTTTCAAATCAATGCTTTTGCTGAAGTGAAACACTCCAGAAGTAAAACACCTGGAACTTTTCTCCTCATTACTTTGTGTTTCAGCTTTACAAACATTACTAAAAGCTTATTACAATTAAACAATACGTCTGAATTCTTTTTTAGACCGTGAGGTCCCGTACACCAAAAGTTATTGGTAATCTGATCCTGTTGCCTCATATCATAAACATTCGACAAAAAGTCAGAAAGACAGAAAGGATAGGGGGAGAAAGGGAGATTGGGGAAACGCGAAGAGCTTTTACAACGCTGTTTTCGGAAATGTATTTTGTTGCACATATAAGTAGAGAACAAGATTTGGTAGCACTCAGAATTTTGTTTTCAATTCCCTAAAAACCACTTGAAAAACTCTTTGCTTAATGTAAAAATTGCCTTACAGATTTATTCAGTACTAATGGTTTACAAACTTTGGTACTGGACAATAATTGTCACACACACACACACACACACACACACACACACACACACACACACACACACACACACAC
>NC_068981.1:117765426-117766303 GCF_001194135.2 Octopus bimaculoides | reverse complement strand
TATATATATATATATATATATATATATATATATATATATATGCATATATACATATATATACATATTTACATGCGTATATATCTGCATATATGGGTGCAGGACGTCACAAAACGTAAACTATATGAAATACGAGGGCAAACGTGGGTATGAAAACAACGCGAGAAACAAAAGGAAAACAAGACAGGTAACATAAAGAAAGACCCTTTATGAGTTGTCGGCTGTTCAGATGAACACATTTCGAGCAATTAACGGCAATATGAGGATTCGAAAAACAATTACTCACGCGAACCCCCCCAAAAAATAAGATTTGCGGAAGGTCAAAGTTGGTAACAAAAACAGGATAGTGGAGACACAACAAACCCAACGATAACCAACATGGAGGGCCGTTAGGCCAGACTAGGTAAGGTAACGAACGCTGGATGAATATGCTTTGACAAGAGTAAAGATAGAGGAGGAGAGAAATAACGATGCGTCTGGTCTGTGCGACAAACTGAAGGAAAAGAAAGATGATCACGTGAGGAAAACAAAGATGGACAATGGTCACGTGTGAGCAATGAGGGAGAGTGAGTAAAAGAGGAAGAGGGAAAGAGAGTGACAGACAGATAGAAAACGGTGAAGGGGACAAAAAAGAATTAGAGAAAGATGAGAGAAAAGAATATATATATTATGTTGTTTACGTTTTGTAACGTCCTGTACGCATATATGCATATATATATGTATATATATACATATATGTATATGTATATGCATACATATAGATATATATATATAAATATATGTACAGACATATATATACATATATATATATTTACATGTATGTATATATATATATATAGACACACACACACACACATACATATATATATATATATATATA
>NC_068981.1:117762057-117763927 GCF_001194135.2 Octopus bimaculoides | reverse complement strand
ATATATGTATGTATGTATGTATATATGCATATGTGTGTGTGTGTGTATGTGTGTGTGTGTGCGTGCGTGCGTGTGTGTGCGAAAAGTAGTTCGTCTGATGCATTGTAATACAGAAGTATACGAATGAATGAAATGAAAATTAAGGAAAACTTTCAACAATGCAGAAAGTTTTAAAAACCTATCTTCAGAAACATGCAAGGAAATGTGTGCTTATCAGGTCATTCCATAAGTTCAGTTCGAATTTTGAATAAAGAAAACAAGTGATCAAATGTTATATTCGATTGAAATTCAATCATCAATGTACTTCCCTTGATTGTCTTTGACTTCCTTCCATCTATTTACAAGATTTTTAATCCCATCAATGTAAGACATTTGTTTTCAAAGCGAAGAACTCTGAAATGTCAGTTTCGCCCTCCTCCTGGCTTGCGAAAGTTATGTCCCTCAAATGATTCTGTAAACTACGAAACAAATGATAGTCTGAAGGAGCAAGGTCGGGAGAATAAAGTGTATGAGGAATTTTTTCCCAACCAAACTCGATCTTCTGTGATGTGATCTTTGCAGTGTGGGGTCGCGCATTGTCCTGATGAAACATCACCCATTTTCGATTCACTACAGCAGGTCTTTTTTTCTTCAAAGCTTGTTTCAAACGCTCTAATTGCTGACAGTAGACTTGCGCATTGATTGTTGCATTATGTGGTAACAATTCACAGTGTATTACTCCTTTGCAATCCCACCAGTTGACCATTTTCCCCATGAAGTTCCCTTTTCGGTTGTGGTTGGGCTTTTTCTCTTTTACCAATCCACTGTTTATGACGTTTAACATTTCGATAGAAGATCCATTTTTCGTCACCAGTCACAAGTCTATCCAAAAACGGTGAAATGAATTCGCGAGAATGGAGAGAAGAGCAGATGTCAACTCGTGATTTGCGCTTGCTTTCGGACAATTCATAAGGCGCCCATTTTCCAAGTTTAGGAACCTTTCCAAGTTGTTGGAAGACGATGGTGAACAGTTGTATGGTTTGAACTAAGCTTTATTGCCAATTCTTCAACTGATAAAGCATGGGTTTCTTCAAGTAATGCCTCAAGGAGCTTATTATCAAACTCAACTGGACGTCCTGTTCGATCTTCATCTTCAAGGCTGAAATCTCCACTTCTGAATTTTGCAAACCATCTTCTGCAAATTCTTTCATTCAAGCATTCTTTCCCATAATCTGAGTGTATGTTTCGAGTCGCTTCGGCTGCAGATTTTCCTTTTTTGTACTCATAAAGCATTATGTGCCTTAAATGCTCTTTGGATACTTCCATGTTAGAAAGGGTTTTAATCAAAGAAATTTTAATTCTATTATTCTGTAAAATAATATTTAATTAGTTTAAATGTACACAAATGCAGGAAAATAATTTTTAATTCCATTGGATATTCTAAAATACTATTAAATTTCACTCAATTTTAAAAAAGGTAAAATCGGACAGAACTTATGGGATGACCTGATACATAGAACCTGCCATTTTGAATTACTCAATATTTTAAACTCTCTGGATTGTTAGAACCTTTTTTATTGCTCATTTCATTCATTTGTTATATATATATATATATATATATATATAGACACATGCACTTACAAAAGACACAGACACATTGAAGGACACGCATGCTTAGACACATACAATAGGAATACAAAATACAAAATGGCTGATAGTTAGCAAAGTGAGACACACATAAGAAAGAAGGAAACAAAGGACCACTGATGAGGTCACAGAAGTGTGACGAAAGAACTCTGGCCGAAATAAGATTAAGATTAATGTAATATAAAGCTGAAACAAATTAACACCAAATATACAGTGCGTGTGTTTTTATTGGCTAAACTGGCAA
>NC_068981.1:117750724-117761627 GCF_001194135.2 Octopus bimaculoides | reverse complement strand
TATATACACCAGCGTATACGTAATACGTACATACATGCATACACACACACTCACACACACACACACACAAACATATGTTTGGAAAAAGAGTTGAGGAGAGGAGCGAAAATAGTATTGTATTGCGGATGCAGTTTTCCATTTATGCATGTTTAATTCTGTTAGCCAATTATATGTCTAAGTCACTCATAATTTCTTTCGGCTCACCGAATCAGTCAGCATAGGGGAAGCATTTAATTTTCATTTGCTGAGGATATACGAGTTGAACTTTCCACCTCTTTGGTAGTCATTATCAGAGTGAAGTTTGATAATTGTGTTATAGAATTAAGACATATTAATTCCGGAATTAATTCACTAAGTCGTTCTATTTATGATAACAATATGCTTGGCAACGATCCATGTATTCACATCTAATGCGTTGTCGATGCTTTTATTATTCTCTTTTTCTTTCATCAAACCATTATAGGGTTTGTCTTTTACCCAAAGCACTGTCAAGCCAAGGATATTAGTATATTGTCCATAATAGTCATATTTCACTGGAAAAGGCAATACAATGTATCTTTTCAAACCCAATTAATCTTCTAGTCTATCTTCTATCAACCCCACGCCTCAGCCCAAGCATTTTTTAGTCACCGCCGTCTTGTGTGCGGTGGCCACTTTCGCTTGAAAGTTAATATTCGTCATTCTGCGGCAGAGTTCAGTCTTTTTTCAGCACATTGTGAGATACAGTGTCTTGTCCTAGGTCACAACGTACTGTCGCCTAATAGTGAATCGAACCCATGCATTTACACTCTAGACTCAAGTAGCTTAACTGTGTAGCCACAACCAAGAAGTAGAATGAGGTGGAATCATAGAACAACGTATCAATTGCAGGCTTAAAATCTATAATGGTTTCTGATAGTTATTGAGGGTAACAATTTTGTCGACGAGGAGTATAATACATGAATTTAATAGGAACATGATGATGATGATGATGATGATGATGATGATGATGATGATGATGATGATGATGATGATGGTGGTGGTGGTGGTGGTGGTAGTGGTGATGGTGGTGGTGTTGGTGCTGGTGGTGGTAGTGGTGGTGGCGGTGATAATGATGATGGTGATGATGTTAGTGATGATGATGATGATGATGATGATGATGATGATGATGATGATGAAATTAAAATAATCATTATTTTTTACATTGGCCCCTATTGCTAGTATAAGTACAAAATATACTGGCACAAACGGAAAACACGGTAAGTGTTGCATATATACACGGATTTATTAAAAATCAATAAGGTAATAATAAAATTTAAAGAATGAAATTTTCTAATCGATATAAGAAATCCGAGCACTACCAGTGGAAGCCCCTCAAAAATCACAGTGACCCTGACCATAGAGTCAAGTGCCCTTCCCATTCAATCCTGCTACAATCTAGATAAAATCGTATGTCGACCACTCATCCACCTTTCAATTTGCTAGATGGCAACACTTCCCTCTCCACCTCCAATTGGTTTTACAAGTGAAACCTAAAGAAGTTGATGTGGGCTTGAGCAAAGAGGAAGGAATGTCTTCAGTGCTTCTATTCTCTGTCTACCAAATCTCTTTCGCCATGACAACCACACAGATAAAAGCACACTTCCTTTCTTGTCCAAAGGAACGCGGCAGAGCGATTTTCACAATGGACTCAACTATTCTACACGTATCTATTCTACACGTGACAGCAGATTTATGCATGTTTAATTCTGTTAGCCAATTATATGTCTAAGTCAGCATAGGGGAAGCATTTAATTTTCATTTGCTGAGGATATACGAGTTGAACTTTCCACCTCTTTGGTAGTCATTATTAGAGTGAAGCGTGGAATTTTGTGGGTGGGGCAAGTCGATTACATTAACCCCAGTGCTCAGCTGGTACTTATTTCATTGATCCCGAAAAGATAAAAAGTAAAGTCAACTTTGGCGGAATTTGAACTCTGAACGGACGAAATGCCGCGAAGCATTTTTGCCGTCATACTACCGTGTCTGCCAGCTTGCAGTCTTAAAGAAAAAATTGGCACCGGTGACATTTGAGCTCAAAACATGAAGTCAGAAGAAATACTGTAAAGCATTTTGGACGGCGTGGTAAAATTCCCGTCAGCCTGACCTTCCTTGCAATCTTTAATAATAGCAATTTGTAACATCTGTGGAGAAGAAATCAGTCTGAGTAATACTTTATTGGCGGAAAAAGAAAACTGTGAGGGATTTGGCCTTAGAATGTTAAAAGGAGTAAATACTGTAAGTTATTCTATTCCAGCACTGCATATATTCTGAAAAAGAGAAAAGTCGAAATTAAGATTTGGAAGAATAGAAAAGCATTGTGAAAATCTATAAAATAAAAGCAAAAAGGAAGATTGGAGAGCTGTTGGTAATAGAGGAAAAGGAAACAAAAAAAAGCAAAACATACTGATAAAAAGAATATATGCAAGGATGTTTATTATATAAACTTGATGTCTGAGATGTTGTGCGCAAACAGATATTTCTCCTGCGATTAGCAATGATTTTATCAAGGAATCGAAACTAAGTCATAGACTATGAATTAACATAACTAAGCTCGGTAAATTAGAATTGAGAAGAAAAAACGCAAAGGCATCAATAAAGAATTAGAGATAAAACAACAGCGTTTACATTGCATCATCCACAATCAGGCTTCGATAAATAGTTTTCATCTCTTGCTAAGCAGCGTAAGATACTTGTGAAAGTATAGAGTGATAAATTTGCTACTGTAAGATTACAAACTATCAAATTGAAACAAAAGAAAATATATAGGAAATAATACTGTTTATTCTTGAAACATACAGCTATACTCATGTTTTTCTAAAACACCATTTCGTGTTCATTCACAAAGATTCTTTTGTCATTCTAAGATATATCAATGCATTTAGACCTTACTTTGTAGAAGAGGTGATTGCCTTCTCATATCTAAATAAATTTCGGAGCTTTCTCTCTCCGTCTTTGTTTGCAAAATTAACCCTTGAGAAAATGAATGCATTTTTAATATGTGTGTAATTTTAACTAATTAAAATGTCTTCGTTTACTACTTAAAATATATGTTAAAAGAGTGGGGAGGAGATTGTGAAATTCAAAATACATTTAAAATAAATGAAGTGATAAAATATATCTTAACTGTGTAATCATATGTTACACACACACACACACACACACACACACACACACATCTATACACCAAAGATACTTATTTCCTCCTAATATACACCAATACACTTTTACGTGGGGAAGTTCCCATTTTACAATATCTTTTTCAGGATATTCATGGAATATTAGTAATAACATAAGGTAAGTGTTACATTGTATTGTTTTCCAGGTTCATAATTAGCTCTAAGCACTAATATCACTGCAGTTCAAATAAACAATGACAAAGCGACATTATTTCGTTTCGTTTCATTCTGCAGCGTGCTCAGGTCCAGGTGTAATATAATTTTGTCAGAGGAATTCCTCTGAAAGTAGGAGGAAAGCTTTAGAAATAGTCTCTTGTTTTAAACTTTGCCTTCCCATTTTTATCTGGTTTTGTAGCTGGACGTGCATATATCTGCTGCAACAGCTCTTCCGAATGCTGCTATTGCTATAAACATTATTGCTGCAACGTTGCAACTATTGTATTTTGCAACTATTGTTTTGATGTTTGCTATCGACATCACTCTCCACCTTCATTTCAGATATTTACATATTTACATATGAAATACTATCCAATATCTAATCTAAATCTGCAGTAGATATACAAATCGTATTAACCCTTTGAATATGAAAGTTGTTTCTATTTACTCCAAGGATTGCTTTGTCTTCTCTTATGCACAAAGATACTGAGCAAATTATACGTCAAAGGAATGTTAAACCGACCAAACAAATTCAACCAACTTCTAATTTTCCTCATTAGGATCATAACGTTCAGACAGTAAAAAAAAATATTACCTAGGTTTCTTATGATAAAATAATACAATGTGCCACCTAAAACAGGAGTCACCCGCTGGCACATTGTTGTTTGGATCCAAGCCAGTTCTGAAAGGGCATAAATTTAACCAAAGGATTCTAGTAGTGACTAGGATTATATTATCTAATGTCCCCCTTCCTTTTAAGGGATTAAGAGGGGAATATAGATGCTATTTCCAGCAGATAACGCGACCTCGTAGTAAAGTGGATGAAATTTTACATGCGAGTCGTTTGTACTTTAATATGTTGTTATCGCCTTCTTTTACAATACCATGTGTTAATTATTATATTCTATGTTGTATCACATAGTATACGGTTTTACGATAGACACTAAGCCTCAGATTTGTGGGAAAGCACAAAAGATTACATCGATATTAGTGTTTAATTTTTTAACCCTGGAAAAATGAGATGCTCTCTTGGTCTTGGCGGTGATTGAATTCAGAATGTGAAAGAACATAACTAATTAACATAATCACGATAGGTGTAAGGCTGATGGATACCAAAATTAGCAAAATAGTAGACACATTTCTTTGCGGTATTTTTAGGCACATTCCTTGACGATCTGATTTCAAATCCTATCAGAGTAAACTTTTAGTTTCATCCTCCGGGTTCTATGTATAGAAGCCAGTGGATGAAACGAAAAGTACTTAATAAGTACCATTAGTGCACTAAATTGATCGATGTAATCATCTAACACCGACCTCAAATTAAGACCAACTATATATGTTGATATAATCAATCAACTGTTATTTTTGTGTCTTGTGTCTATGTAATTACTATCACTATTATGGAAGGCAGCGAGCTAGCAGAATCGTTAGCACGCTGGACGAAATGCTTAGCGGTATCTGGCTCGTCGCTCCGTTCTGAGTTCAAATTCCACCGAGGTCGACTTTGGCTTTCATCTTTTCGGGGGTCGATAAATTAAGTACTAGTTGTGTACTGGGGTCGATCTAATTGACTGCCTCCCCCAAATTTCAGACTTTGTGCTTATAATAGAAAGGATTATTCCTACTAAGGCGAGCTGGAAGAATCGTTAGCACGCCGGACAAAATACTGAGCTGCATTTCGTTCGTCCTTGCGTTCTGAGTCCAACATCTGCTGAGGAGTCGAGGAAAGAAGTACCAGTGGAGCACTTAGGTCCGTGTGATCGACAAGCCCATTCCCCTAAATAATTTCAGGTACTGTACCTGTAGTAGAAAGGATTATTACTATTATGAACTTTGGCTCCGCTGAACAAATATGCAGTTCGCTTCGCAATTATGATTTCCAGGTTCATTCCTACTGGGAAGCAACTTGAACAAATGTCGGTTACACATAGTCTCGGATCACCCAAGCTTTCTCAGGGTAATTAAGTTAATAGAAACTGTCTGGTGCCATGGGAAATAAATTGTCCTCCTTCAAAGCCTAGCCTTATATCATCCTTATTCAATCTACAGAATTATATCAAAGATCTGCGTGTCTATCAAATACTCAACTGTTCGTACACTAATACACTGAGCAGTGTATAAGTGATTGGATAATTGAACATTCATCTTCGAAGCTGATAGAGATCCGTTTACGTAAACAAAATTAGTTATAAAAAAGCTGAGATGAACAGAATTTGTAGACAGTAAAAAAATATATATATATCACGCATTACATTATGTTCCAAGTTCAAATCCTTCCGATATTGAATTCATATAGCATGTATTACGTATCATATATCATGTATTCCAGGTAAGTAATGAAGTTGATTAAATCACTTAATACATATCTCAAGCTATCGATATTTAACTTAAGTTATCTTGATGCAAACAGCCATATTTGTTCAGAAAGAATTCATACTTGCACATATAGTCTGTATTTACACCGGTCTAAACAATCTGTTTTATTTTGTATACTTCTATGCCTCTGTTTTAAAGGTCCTAATATGGAAATCAACTAAAATAATAATAATAATAATAATAATAATAATAATAATAACGAATAACTAAAATGAGAAGTAACCAATCAGATAAACAGACTGTATGATGTGATGCATGTTCGGTTTAGAAGGCAAATGAATTCGCATGTTCGCAGTAACTGTTACTCTCCATCGGTTCGGCAATGTATGTATGTATGCAGATGGTTAGCGTTCGAGTTTGTGTGTGCGTGTGTGTGCGTGTACGTGTGCGTGCGTGGATGTTGTGGGTATGTGTGTGTACAGTACAATTGGCAGTAAACAATGATTATTTAACTAATAGCCACTTTGTTTATTCTACGTGTGTTCAAGCCAGTATATTGCAGAGATGCAACACTTCAACATGTGCATTCAAAACAATGTCAGAACAAGACAATAGCACGTCCCTTCGCTGCCGTTGTTATTCGTATTACTATGATCGTTGTTGTTGTCACTGCTGCTGCTGCTTTTTCTGAATTTTGTTATTCGTCATGTAATTACTGTTGCTGCTGTTAATTGTCAATGGTACTTTTATTAGTTATCGATATTATTGTTGACTATGTCTTTTGTAGCATCATTGATATCGCTATCGTTGGTGTCGATATTGTTGTTTTCATCTCTGTTATTGTATCGCTACTGATATCATGTTGATATTGCTGTCGTATTTGAGTTGTCGTTGTACTTGATATTGTTGTACTTGATACTTAGTTGGTGATAGCCTTGTCGATATTTTTTTTATATATATTAATGTTGCTACTGATATTGCATGTTGCTCTTGGTGTTATTATTGATATTGTTGTTATTGACATTCTTCGGAGTGTTGTTGTTGTTCATATTATGTATTACGATTTTGTTATTGCTATTGAAATTATCGGTGTTGATATCGTTGTTGTTGGTTTTTACAGTTATTGTTGTTCTTGGTGGTGATGGTTGATACTTTTGTTATTGCTGTTGCGAAGCTGTGGCTGCTGTCTATATTATTAATGTGGCAAGTGCTGTTGTTTCTAATGATAGTGCTGTTATTCACAATGATATTGTAGATATCTTATTTTGTTGTCTGCTCTTATCGATGAAAATTATGATCAAATAACTTTTGGCTGTGACCTCCCCGTTACATTTGTTTGTTTCTTTGTTTCTTTGGGTGTGGTAATTAGATCTGTTTTATCTAATGTAGTCTTCCTCTCTTTAAGACATTTGTACGTGATTTGTGGAAACAAAATTACTGTCTAGTCTATTAGATCCAACGACCGTCAGGAGAGGATCCAACGAATGCGCTTCAGTGAGTCGAAGGAACTGTTAGAAATAGCAGTCAAATCATCCTTCAGTCACAACGCTGTCTTCAAATAAAGGTTAGCTTGGATAAAGTGATTCATGGCTCCTGGCAGATGAGATTATATGGTATGTTCACTGCTAGGTCACAATTTTGCATGATTAACATTAAAGCAACAGCAACAACTGCAACAGTTTGCTGATAGTCATGACTGTGAATGGGAGATGTCAGTGATCATAATGATAATGTTAATTGTGGTGTTGGTTCCAAATCAAGTGGTGTTCACTGGATTAAGTAGATAATGTTAGCATTATTAACATCGCTGATAAGGCGGCGAGCAAACAGAAACATTAGTATGGCGGTAAAAATACTTAACGGCATTTCGTCCGTCTTTACGCTCAGAATTAAAATTCCGCCTACGTTGACTTTGCATTTCATCCTTTCGCTTCTCGTAGATGTTTCAAAACTTCATTCTTTTTTATGAAGAGAATGTGGCTCAGATCAATTTAGGTTAACATACTGATTGATTGCTTGAGGATGGTTACGTAATAAGGTATTAGAATTGAGGCCAATCCTCTTCTACGTCGATGTAAGAGGTCATGTGATAGCTCCGTCTGAAGGTCACGTCAAAGGATTATCCTAGTAGATAAGACGTGACAGTCAGATCAATAGTTGTGAACATAATAACTGTTTTTCTTGGACTGCGTTTATCGTAACAAAAAATGTGATGTATCTGAATTGTGTTTTAGTCTTTCGTAATTAACCGGTGTCTATTACTTTAGCATGTACTTCTTCTTTCTCTATTATCTACTCTTTCAAGTTGTGTCTGTTTTAATTCCTTGAGATTCATATTTCAGGATTGAAAATAAATATGCAGTCAGAACTATGTTCAGTAAAAACAACAGACCGTATTGATCGAGTAGTACATGTCTTTTGTTAATGCTCATCACGTCTCGGAGATGCTAAATCTGTTGATCAATCTAGTATGTAAATAGAACTTGTTTAAAGTTGTCACATATAGCACTAGTATTCGAATTTCCTTGTGGTATTATACACTTACCTCGTCCTAAAAATTCGTATTGTCTAGTTTTCATAATTCATATTCCAATAGATCACTGTTACACTTTGCTCTTTCGCTTAACACATTATTAAAAGTTAGTAATGAAATCTTTTTAAAAGGGTTTCACGCCATCTGCTCTAGTGGTTATATGTTTGCATGACACTTTTGTTGCAAAAGTTTCTATCATTTTGAGAATATTGATTACTTTCATAGAGTGAAAATGGCAAATGTAGAGGAAAAAGCCATTCAATGCACAGTGATTCTTTACTGATATATACATTTCATCTACTTCGAGAAAAAGAAAAGAAAAAGAAAAAAGAAACGTAATCCAAAACCGATTGGATTTGATCGCATAACGTTAAGGGCTGTAAATCTATAATGAATGTCATCATATTATATCGGATGTTTAAAGGACTTCGCTGATCATCTGCCATTGACAATCACTCTATCGATGTTGTGATGTTGTTTGTCTAAAAACAGTCCCTATCAAGGCTAACTTTAAGTAAAGACAAACAATCAGGGCTAACTTTAAATAAAGACAAACTCTTGTCTTATTGAGAGAGTAAGGAGTGATATGAGGTAAAAACTTCCTATAACATTGTTTATACTCTAAGAACATCAAACTAGAGATGAGACAATTGCAATTTAGAAAATAAAGGTGATGCGAGTGGAATTGGTTACTGAAACATATTCTACTCAATTGGGTGTTTGTAATTTGTATAATTCATTACATTATACATGAGAGCCCACTCTATGTGCATTTAGAATTCAGAACGCCTCTGTAAGGTATTTTCCTTCAACCGTATTGCTAATAATTATAAGCAGCGTAACTCCATTCTTTTTAATTTCTGCAGATACTGATCATTCAAAGTTTTGCCTACTCAGTGGAATATGCTTCATTAAAGAGATTGAATAAGACCAAAATATATCCACTGCTTTTTTATGTAGGAAGAAATTCAAAATCTAAGAAGGCTGGGAATGATTTGAGAAAGATCCGGGAAACAGAGAGAGGAACGGAATGAATTAAGAAAAAATGCAATGGGGATTGACAGAAGCATTATGGAAAGTCTAGCTAAAGGTTTGAACGAGGAGAAATGTTTTATTGCTACCATCTTGCATACTGAGATGCACACGTACGCAATAATATTAAAATTCAGATGAAAATATAAATTATAAATATAATAAGTATACCGGTAAAATCCTAGTTGTGTGTTGAGAAGCCACTTAATGTCGGAATGGAGAATGTCGGAATGGAGAATGTCGGAAAATTCATCAGAGTCCATTCCAATATTTATTTATTTATTTATGGGTTTCAGCCAAGTGGCTGCGGTCATGCTGGAGCACCACCGTGAAATATGTTTAAACTTTGAAGAAAATAGATAGTCTTTAATGAAATTCTCTACAAATATACCTCGGACTATGTAGATTCCGAGGACATAAGAATTTTGGGGGAAAACAATTGGGGGTTATTTTTGAGAACCGTTCCACACTCGGGGTGTTTCGGAACAAGTCATCCATATTTGTTTCATTTTTTCCGTTTTGTGCGTTTGTGCATCCATAGATTTCTAACACACACACACATGTAATTAAAAAAGTTCAAATGGGGAATTATTCCCTTCAGTATCATGTTTATTATAGAGATTATGTAACAAATTATACTTAACACTTCTATATTTAACTGTGCATGTATATTCCTTATTTTTGCTTCTGGTGTCTTCTGGCTTTCTATTAGAAACGTTTACATGAGAATTTACTTTAGGTGAAAAATAATTGTATGCAATACATAAGTCGTCTTAGTAACATATTTCTGTGCACTAGACCTTTAGCTGTTATTTTTAGCATAACGAGTTTTCTGGTGAGTTCCTCATTTGCCTTCATTGCCTGTTTATTGCTTCAGTAGAAATCTACGGATGTGCAAATGCACAAAACGGAGAAAATGAAACAGTTACGAACGACTTATTCCGAAACAACCCCGAGTGCGGAACAGTTTTCAAAAATAACCCTCAATTGTTTCCCCACTCATATTTGTATGTCATTGAAATCTACACAGTGCGAGGTATATTTGTAGAAGATTTAATTCAAAAATATTCATTTTCTTGAGAGTTAAGACGACTTTAAGTGGACTCCGGTGAATGTTCCGAAATTCCACAACCCTCCCCCTCCTAAAACGCTTGCCCCCAAAAATCTTGTATATTCAAAATCTACATGTATATAAAACATTTTCGTAGAAAATTTCATTAAAAATATCCATTTTACTGAAAGTTATGATGATCCAAAATCGGGGGTGGGGCGCAGAAATCTGTAGTTATGCCCATATTCCTTTTTCCTTTACGTTACCCTATGTTCGTCCAGTCTTAGAGCTGCACGCCTTTCTTTTATTGTATAATGCATAATTGTTTTGTTTTCATATCCATGATTTGTCGTGTTTGCTTTCCTCATTGCCCAGTACGTTCGTTCGCTATTCCCATCTGCTTCTCGCCGTTGTCGCAACCGAAGAAATTAACAATATTATCGTTGAAAGCGTGAAATTATGATCTTTGTGACGGTGACTAACGAGAAATAAGCAGCGACTTATGTGTGAATATTCCGTTTGCTGTGTTTCTGTTTAAAGTTTTGGAATATATGTGTGTGTGTGTGTGTGTGTGTGTGTGTGTATGTGTGTGTGTGTGTGTGTGTGTGTGTGTGTGTG
>NC_068981.1:117749663-117750711 GCF_001194135.2 Octopus bimaculoides | reverse complement strand
GTGCGCGAGTGTTTACGCGTTGGTATACCTGTGTTGTATGAAGCTTGCTTCACATGATTCCCACTTCAGTCCCATCGTATGCTACCGTGGGTAAACGTTTTCCACTATCGTCTCCGGCCAACCGAAGACGAAGAAGAAGAAGAAGAAGAAGAAGAAGAAGAAGAAGAAGAAGAAGAAATAAGAAAAATACGGGAGTGGTATGACAGTAGTAGGATATTGGTGGAATCCTCTTAAATGGTCAGGTGACCTAAAAGTGATATGTTGTGGTTGTAATAGTAGTAACTGAAATTGTTCTGAATAAATTCATGAGTAGTGACTGCTTTGAATATATCGTTTTTAATATTTGCGTGGTTATTATTCTAGGACCCTTATAATAGTGAGATTCGTAGTGGACGCATTCAAAACGGGTTTATATTTTGTGATAAAATATGACTCTTTACTAATGCGCTGATTGTAGGTTGCCTCGTCCCTAAATTTATAGAGGGGAAGAATATCTGACCTAGGTTGGGATCTAGTTTCTTCATTCGCAAAATATACATTTTTTTTAAAGGAAGTAAAAATCTGAAAATCGCCTATAATAATACATTATTATAGCCGATTTTCAATCTCATTGCTTTGAAGGTATGATGCTGTGGAGAAAAAAAAAATTGGAGAAAAAGTTACAGAGGTTTAAAAATCGAAAAAAAAAAACTGTTTTTAGCCAATAGCGAGACAGAAATTTTCTGCGTTTAGCGAAGTGGTGTCAACTTTAAGGTTGCACCCGGTGAAATTTATAGTTTAGCGTCTTACCTGCTCATTGTAGCCTTCTAAATAAACAAAAATACCTCATAAAATCAACATGTATCATCTTACTGTTTCTTTTGTCTCCTCATTGATTGTATTTTTTATCATGTTTTAAAATGTGTTATATTAATATATTTATCTGCATCTATTTACTTTATGCGTATTTCAGCATTATGTATACCTGTCATGTATTTGTGTACACCATTAATATATAAGTGCTTACGTGTGTATGTGAGTGTGTGTGTGTGTGTGTGTGTGTGTGTGT
>NC_068981.1:117747356-117749653 GCF_001194135.2 Octopus bimaculoides | reverse complement strand
GCTGTTGAAATGTGAAGCTAACGGTTTAAGAAATACTCTTAATTTAAATGTTTATGAATAGAATTAACCTAGTGAAATCACAAATCCAGCTAACTGAGTCAATGAGTCCCACAAATATATGAAATGAAAAATATGTAAAAGTACTAACACAGAGAAAAAGCACAGAAAAATACTAACACAGAAAAATATGTAATATACAAACACAGTAAAATTAAAACAAAACACGCGGGTGAAAAGAATCTCGTGGTGTGAAGAATTAAGTGCGAAAAATCAACACAGACAACAGCGGCACCGACAACAGCGACACAGACAAAAGTGAACCACAGTACAGCGTGCGGTTGTCATGGTAACAAGCTACTAATGCCGCACTGTCTGTTGATTGGCCAAAATTACCCAACTTTAATACCAAATAACATCAAATTCTTTAATTTACGAGATAAAGTAATTGGCTGATCGTAATCAAAATATAGAGTTGCATCGATGCACCAAAATTGGAAGCAATAAGAGCAAATTTAAGTGGAGCTCATTTTGCGAATGAGAAAGACAAGGTCCCTGGGTTGTTCGTTAGTGGAGCAAATGTCGATGTGTTTGCTGAATGCTATTTTTCTGTATTCCCGAATTTTGATCTGGGATCTATGTAGAGTCATCTTTGACGTAGACTGCTTTTGGTTTGGCTTATATGCTGCTCTCGAAACTCTAAGCAAGGTAATGCACATGTTTTCCGAAGCACATGTGAAGTTGTTTTTCACTGTAAAACGTTGACTGTGTTGAAAAGAGAATTTCGATCTCTCAATTAGGTTGACGCTTATACCACAGTTGCGCATTTGTTTACTGACGACTTCAGTGTTGTCGTCGAGTGTACTTGGACTAGTGTTAGGAGAATTTTCATAAATTTGTGTTGTCCCTTCCTCTTTATGATGGTGTGCGTTCGGAGGATTAAATTCATTATGTGGTCCCTTTGTAGTAGGGAAATGTTCTGCAGGATGGTGGCGAGGGCTTCATTGTTAACAGGGTTGTGTGTGGAGATGTATAGTAGGGCTTTCGGTTGTAAATCCTTCTTTAATTTGGGATGTCTGAGGTCGTGGATGTTGAGTAGTTGTAGGGCACATTGAAAGCCTACATCAATTAGTGATTGTGGATAGTTCCTGGTGATGAGTGTATCCTTTAGTTCATGTAGTCGTGTGTACCTGGTGTCTGTATTAGAAACTATAGTACAAATCTTTTGCTAGGTTGAAAGGGCTATTCATTCTGGTGTGTCAGGGCTGGCATGAGCTGAACGGTAGATATTGCTTGGAGTCCGTGGGCTTATAGTATATATCTGTTTCTATTTTCTTGTTGGATTTCTTCATGAGGATGTCGAGGAATGGAAGTTGTTGATGGCTATATTCCATCGTAATTTGAATCTTTACGTCAAGTCATACTTTCATGTCAAAGAATGAAGCAGTCATCTAGGTACCTCTTCCAGTTATTTTCTATGTAGAGGGAGAATTGGTTGACGTATATTTCTAGTACCTTACGATAAAGATATCCTATGGCTAGGTTAGCGAAGGAGGGGGCCATTCTTGTACCCATCGGAGTCCCCGATTTTTATCAATAGAAGTTGTATTTGAAGATAAAGAAAGTAGTTATTGTCCAAGATGAATTTCAGCCCTTCTATTACAAATTCTTTTTTGATGCAATGTGGGAGTTCATTGGAGTAATTCTCTAACCAGAATGAGATTGCCTCTATTCCTAGGCTGTGGGGGTATATTAGAATATAGGTTGACTATATCGAATGATACTAGTAGGTGTTTTTGTTTATTGTTTTTGGGAGGTGATTGAGCATTTCCAGATCGCCCCTTATGTAGCTTTTGATATGCTTGAGGAATGGTTTTAAGAGGGTATCTAAAATGTTACTGGGGCGCTGGGTATCATTTGTATCATTTGCTTGATCTCAACACCTTTAAGATGAACGGTTTTATATCATCTCATGCCTTTTCATCCTGCTTTGCATGTTTTCATAGATCAACTATGAAAATTGTATTTGAATGTTTTCTATTTTTATTGTCTGCATATTACTAATAATAATAATAATAAGGCCCCGATGAGATGTGGTATCCCATATTTTATAATATTTTATAATATTTTATAATATTTTATAATATGCATGAATCGATCTGGATATTGCATCGAAATGTTCATAGGTCATTTTCATTATTATTATTATAATAAAGCATTTTCAATGGATCAGTTTTGAGCTCTCTTTAAAGTCGATATATATACAAAACTCAATTGCGAGTATTTTGCTAAGTTTGTTA
>NC_068981.1:117745330-117746934 GCF_001194135.2 Octopus bimaculoides | reverse complement strand
TATATATATATATATATATGGATAGATAGATAGTTATAGATATATTCATGTAAACGTGTCGTATATGTATACTGCATCCGTAGTAGATGACGGTTACATTTTTGAAGTGACGGGAAGTAGGATAAAGAGAACGTTTTTTCTGGGACAGGTGAGTGCAAAAGTGCTAGGTATGTGTGTTTGTGTCTGCGTGTGATATTGAACGTGTGTATGATAGTGTGTGCATGTATGGTAGCGTGTGTGGGGGGGGGCAGTAAGTGCACGTGTGTGTGTGTGGTAGTGTGTATGCATGTGGCGGTAACTGTGTGTGTGTTGTAGCGTGTGTGTGTGGTATTAACTGTTTGCATGTATTTGTGTATGTGTGAGTATTCTGTGTGTGTGTTGTAGGATCTGTGTGCAAGTAGAAGGATTTGTGTGAGTGAGTATTTTATTGTCATTCCGAGAGGTCAGCATCTATAGAACACATGTGTGAATGGGTGGTTGTGGCAGTGTAAATGCGCACGCGCAGATGTATGTTAGCGTGCGTGCATGTGTGTGTGTGCGCGCACGCGTGGAGATATGTATATATACCTGTGGAGAAGGGCCAGTAGCGAGTCAGAAGCTGTCCTAACGAGTGTGTGAGAGGCAGTCTAAAGCACAGATGTGGCAACGGGGTCTGCAGCAAGGGAAGAGCCTGGAATGGGTTGGAATGCAGGGAGAATCTATGGACAAGTAGATCGCGTAAGTTACGGGTGCGTTTGAAGGAGGGAAAGGGTATGTTGGGAAAATAGTGAGGGTGGTAGGATCTAGTTGGAGGCGACGGAAGATCCGCAGGATCTTACGACGAAGGGGTAGGGGTTGAAAAGAAGAGGAAAGGGGATGTGGTTAGGGGTTCGGTGTTGGGAAGGAGTTAGGGCGGTTGTGCGATCGATCTGATGAGTGCGCGTAAGGGTGGATGGGTATCCGTGACGCATGAACAAGGGGGCCTGGTATTGAGACCTGGTGCAGGCTGCACATGCGTCAGTGGCAGAGGAATCTGGAGTAGGTGATGGACCATTTAGTGTCGAAGGAATGGGAGTAGGAAACGTTGAGGTAGAGGTGGGCGTCTGTCGGTTTGAAGAAGGCTGAGATAGTGAGAGATTAGGTGAGGGGATAAATGGAGAAAGAGATATCGAGTAAGTTTAGGGAAGTATCAGAGATGGTAGAGATAAATTCACGAGAAGAATGGAAGTTAGAAACGAAAGAGATGAAATTGGAGAGTTGTCCGTGGGAAGGGAGGTGACGCCTATAAAGTCGTCTATATAGCGATCGTATAACTCTGGGGTCAGTGCGGAGAACTGTGACAAGATTTGGGCCTCAACGTAACCAACAATTAAGTTGGTAAAACTGGGGCCCATTCTCGTTATCATAGTGACGCCAGAGAATGCTGGTAAATCTCTCCTGCGAACGTAAAGCAGTTGAGTGTGAGGACGGGTTCTGTCAGGCGGAGAAGGGTGGAAGTGGTGCGTGTGATATCGAGGTGACGGTCGAGGAAGTATTGGAGTGCTAAGAGGCCGTCGTTGTGGTGGATCACAAGGTACAAGGAATTTATGTCTAAGGTGGGAACAAGGCGCGAAAGGCTAGGAGGG
>NC_068981.1:117743912-117745117 GCF_001194135.2 Octopus bimaculoides | reverse complement strand
AGAGAGAGAGAATATATATATATATATATATATATATATATATATATATAATATACATGTGTGTATATATATATATATTTATATACGTTAATATATACATATATGTATATGTATATATATTTGTGTGTGCGCGTGCACGCGTCTTGTATCTGTGTGCCCGCGTTTTTACATGTGGGTCTGTCCCTGCGTGCGTGTGTATTTCTATGTTTGTACCTGCGCGCTTATGCTATTCTTTGTGTTTTTTATTTATTTATTTTTTGCTTGTAGAACTGAAAATACATGTCCTTCAATATTCATTAATTAAATGCTCAACTACATTCATGCGTGCATGTATACATACATTTTACATTCATACATGCATACATACATACGTGTTTGAGTGTGTATATATCTTGTGCTCTTATATGTGTGTGTGTTTGTATCATGGAACTCCGTCGGTTATGACGACGAGGGCTCCAGTTGATCCAACCAACGGAACAGCTTGCTTGTGAAATTAACGTGCAAGTGGCTGAGCACTCCACAGACACGTGTACCATTAACGTAGTTCTCGGAGAGCTTCATCGTGACACATAACGTGACAAGAAAGGCCCTTTGAAATACAGGTACAACAGAAACAGGAAGAAAAGGTGAGAGAAAGTTGTGGTGAAAGAGTACAGCAGGGTTTGCAACTACCCCCTGCTGGAGCCTCATGGGGCTTTCGGTGTTTTCGCTCAATAAACACTCACAATGCCCGATCTGGGAATCGAAACCGCGATCCTACAACCGCGAGGACCGCTGCCCTAACCACTGGGCCATTACGCCACCACGTACATACACACACATACACACACACACTCACACACACACACACACACACATTATATATATATGCATGTGTATGTATGTATGTGTGTGTATGCGTGCATGCATGTGTGTATGCGCGCGTGCGTATTTCCGTAACTTGTTATTCTAAATTATTGATTTGCAGTTATTGCGCTGATTATATTAGTTATAAAATTTTTGTTCGTAATTTAAATTGTAAATATGATTTATTACGAGCAGAATACATTTCCTGTACTAGCATTCTTTTCTGTTTCTTTTCCTTAGAATCTATTTTTCCTTTATTTTTTGTTTAGTTGTAGGTCAAGTATGTTCGAGCAAATTATCAAAGGTGTTCCGAGCAAAAAACCAATCCCTTCCTCATAGTTTACAAACTTAAATGCATT
>NC_068981.1:117737724-117741256 GCF_001194135.2 Octopus bimaculoides | reverse complement strand
CATCTTCATTACCGATATCAATACAATCATCACCGCTGTCATCACCACTTCCACAGTCTCCACCGCCGCCACCGCCGCCACCGCCGCCACCAGCAGCAGCAACAAGAACAACAAAAACAACAACAACAAGCAAAACAATATTTTCATCGCAGCCACCCCCACCACCACCACCACCACTGTCACTGCCACTGCCATAAACACAACCGAAAATACAATAACCACAACGACAACCACAAGCACAATCACAATTACAACCTCAATCACAAGCAGGAGCGAAATCAACAACAACAACAACAACAACCACAATCAAAATATTACCGTCATCAAAGACACTACCACAAACAGTACCAGCACCACCAGCACCAGCACCACCCTACTACAGCGATGTGTTTCTTGGCAATAGTAGCTGTGGTGGCGGTGACGACGTCAGCGGCCGTCATCAGAGTACCTGTTCTACCGACGTCAACTTTACTACACTCTACTACTACTACTACTACTACTACTGCTGCTGCTGCTGCTGCGACTACTACTACCACTACTATACCAACGACAACAAAAACTGCTGGTGCTACTGCTGCAACCAATACTACCACTAATAATACTAATACCTATACTTCTATTACAACTTCTTCACCTACTATCGCTACCAGTGCGACTACTACAACTATTATTACTATTGATGCTGTTCTTGTCGTTGATGCTACAGGTGTTGAAAAGAAAACTGCTACAAAAACAACAGCTACTACTACTACTACTATCATCTCCACCACCGCCACCACCACCACTACTGCAGCTACTACCAATACTAAAAAAAATACTACTACAACTTTTACTACTGAAAAGTCTACTTTTATCCCTGCAGGAACTGGTAACGTTATTATTACTACTGTTACATGTAATCCTAGTGAGACAATATCGTTTGCTGGCATTAATTTACCGAAAAAAGCGGGTCTCACCTGTACTTCTACACCGGTAACTGGTGCGACATGTCCCACTACCGATCATATTAGCGCTACTATTGTTGCTGCCGCTACCACCACCACCACCACCACCACCACCACCACTACTACTGGAAAGAATGATGATGATGATGAGAATAAGATTACCAATTCTCATGCTAACGTTTCTAATATTACTGTTATCTTTCTCAAAGCAACTTCTATTAAATGGAATTGGAATTATATTGTTAAAAGTTCTTTCAAGTGCAACTACAATGTTACAAAGAGGGATACATGTTTTAAACTGTCAACTTTCTTTAATGAATTTATTGACAGGAAAGAAATTAAGGAGAGTGGAAAGTTTAAGTCCAAAATATGTTCCGATTACTGTCGTATGACGGAGAAAATATTGTCCAAAAATGAAGTTCGGACAAGAAATTCTTACCTGGCGTCCACAAAAATGTCGATTCGTAAGACACTAAATTCGGTATTGATGGAAGATGGGAAAATGAAACGAGAATCACAGTTAGATGGAGATGGATTCCTTGATAACGAGAAATATACAGCAAAGACTCACTGGAGAGGCATTAAGAATTTACTAGAAATATCTAAGAAAACTGGATTAAAAAACTCAGAGTCATCTCAATTGTATAAGTGGAAGACTGTTGACTGCTGGGGGCGAATACGTGAAACGAAACATGTAGCATTAGTAGATCGCTCAGAAAGTCATCAAGGAAACACAATAATCGTCAAAAAACTATTGCATGGATGGACCAATGATATAACTTGTAACACGACGCGAACATTCAATGAGTCGAAAAATATTACTTTTCCGTTATTGCAACAATGTTTAAAAACATGGCCGACCCAAAAGCAATTACAAAGAATGCGTGGATTACATTACATAGAATATCAAGATGTGGTTGATGATCATGTGTTGAATATAAAATACCACAAAGTATCCTCGAAGAAATATTTCGTTACAAAAACTACTCCTTTAAGAAATCCTGGTTATGGACATTGGATTGATTGTAAAGACAAAATTAAAATAATCCAATTACTTATGATAGACCGATCCATTGTTTCTTTACATCACAATCACAAGAAATTAAGAAATGACGGGAAATTGGAACACGAAAGTACTTCACATACACAGTCTGCATCAAATTCTGATGACAGGAATAATAAGCAATCACAAGCATTTCATAAAAAGTACACTCACTGGAATAAAACAAACGACATCAGAAAAGTGATAAGTTTTGGAAGTTATCTTGTGAGAGTCAAAGATTCGAATGATTATCTTGATGTTGAAACTAAAATATTGAGAAATTCAAATAACACAATTCTGAAAATCTGTTTTCAAAATAGAGAAAGTCATAAAGAAGGATTACTTGTGGAAAGTAACCAGTTTTGGACAATGTCAAATGGAAATAAAAATAATCACACTGAAAAATGGAACGATGGAAACTTGGTCCATTCTGTGGCTATTTCTTCAAAGGAAGTGAAAGTTGGTGGCACGCGTAATGTTATATGCAACAGCTGTGATAAGAGTAATGCCGGTGATGATGTACAGGAGAGACATTTTGGAAAATTTAGAGAATCAAGGGTTCCGAGAAGTGCTACTGAAAGTAAACATAGTCAAAAATATTACGGGATTTCCGAGAGAATGAAATATTTTAGATTTAAAGATATATATTTCACTGACCAAATAACTAAACAAAACTATGAAAATACTCACAGAAACAATTCTTTCAGAATAAACTCGAGAACAGAATGCAGATTTAAGGAAAACGCAACGTTTTACGACAACAGCTTGAATAAGAATTTTTATTCGCATAATGAAACTGGATTTTACCAGGGTAATGAAAATATTTTTTACAACAAATACGATCATGACATGCATAAGCCTAGACATAAGGATATGAATGACACAAGTACATACTGGATTGATTATGCACAATACAAGGAAGAAGAACGATATAACAGACTTATGAAATCATTCTTTCTGCAATACCTTCCAGATTATCATTATGAAGAGGAAGAACACAAAGAAGGCGAATTTTATAGTGAACAAGACAGCGGGGTTCCAAAATATTTTATTGAAAGACAACGACTCCAAGATTCAGAAGGAAACTATCCGCATCATAGGACACCCAAGAAAAAGAATAAACCCTGCGGGAATCATGGCCGATATCCAAAGCACACAGGAGGATTGAAAAATCTTATTCATCATCCAAAACAATATATAGAACCGATGCACTCATCCAGAGGCATACGAGTTCGGTACGCACGAGATGTCAGACAATCGTCATCTACAGCTTCACTATTTCCTGGATATGGTTTCGGAAATGCAGCGTACTTCTCTGGAAACAGACAGCTTTTGCAACTAAAGTTAAAAAAAAAATATGGAATGTCAAAATCTATGATTCCAAGGCAACAATTTACCATTGAGTTCTGGATGAAACCCGAAGGAGGGCAGCATAATCCTACCGTTATTATTGGTGAGTAAAACAACATTATATATTATTTTAGGCTTGCATATGCATATTGTCTCTTAAAATACATACATACATACATATATATAACGTGACGGG
>NC_068981.1:117736778-117737714 GCF_001194135.2 Octopus bimaculoides | reverse complement strand
ATACATACATACATACATATATATAACGTGACGGGCTGCGTGTATACACCATTGAACTGGCCGAAAAGGGTCGAAATCATTTGTTGTTTAGATGAAAAGTATAAAATGACTCTTTTTTCCAGTTCTCAAAGCATTTCTTGTATTTTTATTCATATATACAAATTTATTGCTGTGAAAACTCTCAACATTTTCGATATATAATAAGTGGAAACTCGTTAAGGGGTGAGCGGAGAGCAGGAGAAATCTTCCGATAAATGATTCCCGTCAAACAGGTGCATCTGAAACCAAGGCTGTGGTTCTCAACCGGGGTCCATATGGCCCCTGAACGTCCATATTAGATTTTGGCGGGTTCACTCAACAAGATAGTAAACTGAGGATCGACAATAGTATCACCTGGGAAAATGTTGCTTTAGATGTATGTTTTGGCATGTATAGCAAGAAAAAGTTTTCTTTCACATTTTACATAGTTCAACCGACACAAGTTAATGTGTGAAAAACAAAGTAGGAATTTTAAAGGAATTTTCTGTAAAACTAGTTTTCAAACAACAAATGGTAATGGAGAGCCACCAGTATAAAATATTAATCAAAGGGGTCAATATACAAATTAAACGGTTGAGAAACCCTGCTCCAAGAGAGCGGCGCCCACCTAGGTCATTACTTCTAAACTTCCTCTTTCTGATTTCAAAAGCTAGTTTCGGTTGATCTTATTTCCTTGAACTGTATTGCATACCGCTCGGCCTCGAAGACCACAGTAATACTTGCGCTGCGGATCTATTTCGGTCTGGGTTTTTTTTCTCATACGTACAATATAGGTACTCAAGTATGAGTCCAGAGCATCTTATAGCGGAAACAGCTGTAAGCTAATGAAGTTCATTAGATGATCTTTTATTCCTTTGGCATCTCTTTTTCTTATATATATGTATATATATATATATA
>NC_068981.1:117735541-117736206 GCF_001194135.2 Octopus bimaculoides | reverse complement strand
GTGCATGCATCTATGTATTCATGTGTATGTTTATATATACGTGTGTGTGTGTGATTGAGTGTGTGTGCGTGCGCGCACGAGTGTATCTATGTTTGCACGTGCAGACGTAGTTGTGTAGATGTTTATATAAGTGAGCATGATTATGAAATGATTGTAGCCACGTTGTTCCGTGTAGTTTTGTTTGTATCATATTTACATTGTATACAATTTTTTATATGCATAAGTTAGTTAAATGTATTTTAGTATTTACAGAATTATATATGGAATCTATCTATCTATCTATCTATCTATCTATCTATCTATCTATCTATACATACATACATACATACATACATACATACATACATACATACCTATATATGTAAGTAGGTATACATACATATCCATAAACACATATATACACATGCATATATTTATAAAGCTGTATTCATGGAAATATACGTAAATATATACATATATACACACACACATACGCATACACGCACATATATGCATGCATTGCATAAACATTTGTAGGATGTCTCATTATGAAGAGGCACATCAAGCATTTTTATTACAAATTAAAATATGACGTATAAAATGGCTCATTGTTATGAAACAACCTGTATACTATAACTACGCTTGTGTAAGTGTGTGCATTATAATATGTATATAATATGTATATA
>NC_068981.1:117734476-117734661 GCF_001194135.2 Octopus bimaculoides | reverse complement strand
AAGTATGTGGAAGTGTCTGTCGTGTTTGTGTCTCCCGTAATTTACTGACCCATTGAGTAAGTACCTGACACTAACAAATTTACTGGGGCAAATTTGTTTCACGAAGACTTTCAGCTGTTAAACGACTTACATCAAAGATAAAATATGTATGTATGCATGCATGCATTTATGTATGTATGTATATT
>NC_068981.1:117733561-117734466 GCF_001194135.2 Octopus bimaculoides | reverse complement strand
CTTACATCAAAGATAAAATATGTATGTATGCATGCATGCATTTATGTATGTATGTATATTATATATATATATATATATATATATATATATTTAAAATAAAATATATACATATACATACATATATACATATACATACGTATATAAATATATACACACACATATATATATACACATATAAATATACATACACACACACATATATATATATACAAATGCATATATATATATGTATATCTTTATTTATGTGTATATATACATACATACATGCATGTATATATATACATGCATATATGTATATACATACATACGTATATATATGTTTGTGTGTGTGTGTGTGTGCACTGATGCAAACATGCACGTATACAGTTTATATACACATACACACAAAAGCAGACAGTCTTAGATGCGTGCACGTGTGTGTGTGTGTGTGTGTGCACGTGTATGTGTGTGTGTGTATGTGTGTATGTTTTAGAGTGGTATGTATATGAAGAACAGTTGTTCGTCGGGTCTGTAATGCTGGGTGTAAGGGGTGAAACCGCTCATACACAAAACCAAACTAAAACAAACAGACTTACTAATCAATAGCAGACTGTGCAAGAAGCCCTGCATCATTTTTAAAATCGACCGACACATTCTGCCTTCCCCCTTCCTCCCGCTCACTTCCCTCATCTTTCTCTTTTTCTCTTTTTTTACATGTATGGGTGTGTATGTATGTGTGGGTGCGGTGCATGCGTGTGTGTACAAATATATATACCAATGCGCGCGCGTATGTGCGTTTGTGTGTGTGTGTGTGTGTGTCTGTGTGTGCATGCGCAGCCATGGCTTCGCAACCACGTGTTGTGTTTTAGGTTTGTACCACCATGCATCATTTTTGGCAAATGCCCTCTACTATCTCCTAAGGCAGG
>NC_068981.1:117728343-117732422 GCF_001194135.2 Octopus bimaculoides | reverse complement strand
CTGTCAGTCAAATCCACTCACAAGGCTTTGGTCGGTCCGAGGCTATAGTAGAAGGCACTTGCACAAGATTCTGCACAATGGGACTGAACCCGGACCCCTTTGGTTTGGAAACAAATTCTTACAATACAGTCACGCTTATATGTGCGTGTGTGTGTGTGTGTGTGTGTGTGTGTGTGAGCATGCGTGCGTGTGTGCATGTGAGTGCGTGCGCGTATGTGTGTATATATGTATATACTTGTAGTATGCCCCTATGTGCACGTGCGCCTGATACCTCGTAACTATGATATGTCTTGGTTCGTCTATGTTTACATTAATGCACACTCACAGACAGACATGTGCCTTGGCACATGGAAACACAGACTTCACGCACTTGTACCTACAAACGAATAAAGTATATCTATATGTCTGTGTGTGCGTTTGCGCGCGCGTGTGTGTTTGTATGTGTGTGTTTGTGTGTGTGTGTGCGTGCGTGTGTGTGTATGTGAATGCGTGTGTAAGTGCGATGGTATTAAAGCTTACATTAAAGATAAAAAGAAACTAAAATGGTTTTCTGTTGTTTACATGCAATCACGTACGTGGTCGTGCGCTCAAACCCCATTCACTCGCACGCATATACACACATATATAGTGTGTGGGTTTCTCGGTTTGTGCACGTGTTTTTTCTTTCTGTTGATGCACACGCGTTTTTAATATGTTTGTGTACGTGTAGATGCGTACATATGTGTATGTGTACATGCGTGCGTGAGGTGTCTGCAAATACATTTATTTGTTTCTCTGATTTCCTAGGTTCATAAGTTTGATATATATATATATATGTGTGTGTGTGTGTGTGTGTGTGTGTGTGTGTGTGTGTGTGGCGAGCATTTACACATGCATTAGGCATTTCACGCTCCGAATATAAGGTTTTTATTGAAAGAAATCGAATTCTCTTTCTCTGTTTGTCTATGTTAGTCTTTGTCTGTCTGTCTCGCTCTGTCTATCTCTTTCTTTTTTTTCTCTCTCTCTCTAGCTCTTGCTCCATCTCTCTCTCTCTCTCATGTATGTATTTAGTGAGAAAAGTATACATACATAAATACATACATACATACATACATACATATATACAGACAGACGGACAGACAGACATACGCACATACATTATTAGATACATTGACAGCTAACTAGATAGAGATATATATAGAAAAATAACATAAACTTGCTCCGTATACATATGCATGTGCGTGTATGTGTGTGTGTGTCAAAAATAATGTGTATATAGTATATAATATTCTTTTATTCTTTTACTTGTTTCAGTCATTTGACTGCGGCCATGCTGGAGCGCCGCCTTTAGTCGAGCAAATCGACCCTAGGACTTTTCTATTGCCGAACCGCTAAATTACGGGGACGTAAACACACTAGCATCGGTTGTCAAGAGATGTTGGGGTGATAAACACACAAAAATATATACACACATTCACCACACACACACACACACACACACACACACACACACACACACATATATATACACACACGTCGCATTTCTTTCAGTTTCTGTCTATCAATTCCACTAACAATGCTTTGGTCGGGCCAAAATATTGTAGAAGACAAGTTGCCACGAGTAGGGAATGAACTCGAATCCATGTCAGTGGAATGCAAACCTCTTACGAAACAGCCGCCTTTGTGTCTCCTATCACAAGGCTACAGAGGTGTGCGTGTATATTTATTTATCTATCTGTCTGTCTGTCTGTCTCGTTATACATACATACATACATACATGCACATACACACACACACACACACACACACACATATATATATATACACACAAACAGGCAAATGTATATTCTTTTCTACTCTAGGCACAAGGCCCGAAATTTGGGGGGAGGGGGCCAGTCGATTAGATCGACCCCAGTACGCAACTGGTACTTAATTTATCGACCCCGAAAAGATAAAAAGCAAAGTCGACCTCGGCGGAATTTGAACTCAGAACATAAAGACAGACGAAGTACCGTTAAGCATTTCGCCCGGTGTACTAACGTTTCTGCTAGATATTAAAACATCAAACATGATCAGTATCTTCGGTTGCTTTTGCAGTAGTTTCAACTGAGTTACTGAGTTGCTTACTGGTTAAGTTTTCCGCAAACATCGGAACCGTTCACACAGTGTTGGAGTAAAGTTAGCCCGACTCTATTTGTGAACGCAGTAACTTCACATTGCGACTATAGACTGTCAACACCCTTCTCAGCATGCATGCAAATACCTGACGCGAAAGTGAAAAATTTTGCCCAGAGATGCTATGCAGTGAAATCGAAACCAGACACGCATGAATGCATGAAATCACAGTTATGAATGTATATGTATGTGCGCATGTATTGTATACTTGTATATGTATATTTACATTCAGCCATTTAGAGAGCTGATGCATAAACATCCAGAAATAAATACTCGGTATAAATATATATATATATATATATAAATATATATATATATAATACAAATAATAAGTGAGTATATGCATATATACGTACATGTATGTACATACCTACATCTACATGTATATATAGATGCATATCTGGGTACAGGACGTTGCAAAAAATAAAAACGTGGACAAAATGATGTGCGTGTGTATAATTTGTGTGCATGCGCGCGCGTGTAAGTATGTGAGTGTGTGTGAATTTATGCATGTCATTTCCTCTGATAAATTAAGTGGAAACATGAATGTCTCTCTGCAGGCACATATATTTTCACAGTTGAAAATGAAGTAAACGCAGTGATTACTTTTCGTTTTGATGTGCGAGACGCTATTATGAGATCGTATTCACGCTGAGCTATGCGATTAAACAGTTCACAAATTTATAACACCGACAGCCTCTGAAAAAATCGTAACTGCTTGTCTGCTAAATTAACAATATAGTTACTATAAGAATTGGGCTCTCAGTAGGAATATCGTTTTATAAAAACACATGAACCAGGACCAAATTTAAAAATTAGCCCTATTTTCCCAGGTATTAACAAACCCGTATACAGAATATCTTGGATCTTGTCTAATATTCTCATGCTACTATTTCAAATCTTCTCAGGACATATCAAAAGATCTATCGAAGTCACCAACAAACTGAGAGATCACAAGCTTTCCCAACTTAGAAAAAATAACTACCTTCTTTAACTTGGTTTAGCTTAGATGTTGTGCTTGTTTTCGTCAGATATGTGAATGACATCTTCATATTAACATCATCTCTGGAGGAGGCTGTTAAAATATAAAATATGTTCAACAACATCGACGAATCACAAAATTTGAAGAGGTACATCACAATAACCCCGCTTCCTTTGAATTCAGAATTACTGGGGATTGATTTTTCTCCACTAATTTCTACAGAAATGTGGCATGCAGGAGTCTATATGTACATTATAATTCATCCCTGCCCATTAGAGTTAAGCTGTCCTGCATTAGAAACGAGATTCACAGGATACGCAGTAAATGTAGCGATGCAGAAAGTAAAAATACCAACACCATGCAATTAAGAAAAAAGTCCTGATGGAGAATAGCTATTCATATTCTTTGACTAAACGCTAGGATATCACAAAACCACCTCACAAAATCCGCATAAACAAAGATAAATATTTTATGAAACATATTAACGATAAAACATCTATAATTCACTCTGAACCACGGTTATCCAACAGAGTGAAGTGACGCGAAATGATGAGTTTTACTCAAGAGAACAAAGTACCGTCTGTCTAAGATTCGAAGCCACGATCCTGTGATCGGAAGTGCAACACCCTAACAACTAGGCCACGCGCCAACACGCATTCGCACACACTCACATATACCTACACACACATACACAGACATTTACACTTATAAACGAACATATGTACACGCTCAGACACAAACTCACAAAAATACACTTATTCACATATACCTATTTAAGATTTCGCACTACGATCGTTTTAGTTTTCACTAGGTATTATGACGCGCTACTTAGGCTAAATATTTTTATATTATTGTTAGTAATATCATCTTTCAAACTTACCAAAATTATTATTACCAAACCATGAAAATAATCAATGTCCTCCTCCTCCTCCCCTCCTCCCCT
>NC_068981.1:117726988-117728174 GCF_001194135.2 Octopus bimaculoides | reverse complement strand
TCCTCCCCTCCACCCCCTCTATTTGAAATTTGATATACTCTATCTGTTGAATATATAAGATGATTAAGACGTGTGTAGTTAAGATATTTATATACAATTTAAGTGGTATGAGTCCCATCAGTTTGCAAAGCTGCTTGATCCAGCGTCTGCAGACGATAACCCCGGATTTACTAATACAATGTTGAGGAACTGTGGTTCATGGCAACTAAGCAACTCTGTCGGCTCTGCACTAATGTGTGTATGCATGTGTGTATTTGAGTATGTGTGAATGTATGAGTGTAAGTGTTTGCGTACGCGTATGGGTGTGTAAGTATACATACATGGGGAAAGAATAAAATCTCAAAGAAAAGAGACGGAATAATTTCACGATTAAAATTATTAGCATGACTCATAGAAATTGAAAGAGTTAATTTCAGGCAAGACAATGAAAACCGAAAGAAATGTTTAAACGAGCAATTACAACGAAAACACCTATAATACCCT
Organism: Octopus bimaculoides; assembly: GCF_001194135.2. Lineage (NCBI taxonomy): Eukaryota > Metazoa > Mollusca > Cephalopoda > Octopoda > Octopodidae > Octopus > Octopus bimaculoides. The sequence goes on along the minus strand of NC_068981.1, from coordinate 117,727,691 downwards.
TCCCACATATATATATATATATGGGAGAATATACAAAAAATAACAACAGACGAGGACAGGTGGTGTAAATAACAAAAGTATATATTAGTATGACACTCGGGAATACGGAAAGTCTTTGACGTTTTGAGCTACGCTCTTCAACAGAAAGAATACGGAGACAAGGAGAAAAACACGGAGAAAAAAAATTGAATAGTGTTCAGTCAACGGTCAATCATAATAATGTATATATATATATATATATATATATATATATATATATATATATATATATGCATACATATATACATATATGCATACATATATACATATATGCATACGTATATACATATACGCATGTATATTTACACCTATATAAACATATACATACTACATAAACATATATATGCACATATGTACATATATGTATGTGCGTGTGTATGTATCCATCATTTATAGAAACAGATATATTCTTCAGTTCTATGTTGAAGAGATGAGGAATTATGTACATTATTTACATTATTTACATTCGACGGTTATTTGTCTTCATCTTGTTTGTTGTTAACACAATGCGTTTGTCTAGTGGTTAAGAGCGCGGGCTACTAACCCCAAGTTTCCGAGTTCGATTCCAGTCAGTGACCTGAATAATAATAATAATAATAATAATAATAATAATAATAATAATAATAATAATAATAATAATAATAATAATAATAATAATAATAAT
>NC_068981.1:117723228-117726534 GCF_001194135.2 Octopus bimaculoides | reverse complement strand
TATATATATATCAACTTTAAATAGAGCTCAAGATTGATCCGTTGAAAATACTTTATTACAACAACAATAACAATAATAATAACAAATAAATAGACCTATGTACATTTCGATAGAACATCCAGAATGATTAATACATATCATAAAATATTATGAAATATTATAAAATATAGGGTACTCCATCTCCTCAGGGTCCCATTATTATTGCTATCATCACCATCATTATTATTAGCAATACACATAAAAAAAAAACAGAAACCATTCAATTCTAATTTTCATAGTTGACCCATGAAAATATACAAAACAGGATGAAAAAGTAATAGATGGCACACAACTTTCCATCCCTGCGTATAGATATATAAAATGTATAATTTATATGCAAGTATACACACACATATAATCAATGTGTATGCATACAAACAATCAGAAACTGCTGCTTCAGTTACGATAATATCAGTATCAGCAGTGGTGGTAAAAGCGTCAGAAGCAGCAACAGCAGCAGTAGTGGTATCAATAGTAGCAGCAGCAGGATAAACAAGTGGGTAACTGTCTTGAGAAGTTCAGTAGCCTTGCTGACGAACTATGTTGGAATTATGCCAGACAGCTCTTTACTAATTTCACATAGGAAAGCTGTAACAGATAAGGTTACTGGCCATTGAACAAACTTGGTTGTTGGACCCAGATGCGTTTGTCTAGACTCGAATGATTACCATATGTGCATCAATCACTCTAAGTTTTAGAAGGAGAGAAAAAAAAAAGACTATGGTTGTAGTGCATGGGTCGTACAGACATCAAACTTGAGTTTTCAATCACAAGTAGATGTGAGGAGGAAATATCCGAATTAAAATTTAAATGATACTATATTAGCTTTTCTTTTATTAATGATAGGAGACACAATAAGACAGTATGTAGGGTTTATTTACAATATCTAATGCGCAGAAAATAATCCCAGTAAATCATATTTTTTGGTTCTCAAGTTTTTTTCTAAATATCACCATCGCATTAACACAATCATAATTCTTCGTTCTGAGACGAACAAAAGCTCATTGTCCAAATTATAATATTTTATCAAGATCAAAGTAAATGACTGATTACACAAATAATGAACGTGTAATACTTAGAATCACAAAGTTATACACTCCTGATATACAGTAGTATATAGCTTTCTAAATAGTTGGTGAAACCCAACTATAAATGAGATTCACACACACACATACGTGTGTGTGTGTGTTATAAATGAAACTAAAGTTTAGATGAAACTTTAAAATTTAGCATTCAAACCTTAGTTTGGGTATGTCCCTAGTAGTGTGCCGGCAGAACACGTTCGCCACTTACGGCTGCCAGGCATGATCCGCAGTAAATACGGTTTCGTCACTGGATCCTTAGGAATTCCTCGGTGCACGTTGACTATATTTTAAATACGGAAAACTGCGTGTACTGGAAGCTTCAACTATCACAACGATCGTTTTGGTATACTTCTGCACGTTTCCGTAGTGGGTGGGTAATATATATATATATATATATTTACACACATACAAACATTACATGCATATACGTATGTATGTATTTGTGTATAGAAAGAAATACATGTTTGTGTATGTGTGCGTATATATCTATACACGCACATATTTATGCACATGTGTAATATTACATATTTACAAAAATCTGACTTTTAGTTTGCCGCATGGGAAATTTTTCACCAAATTAGCTATGCCGCTAGCGGTCACATTCAGTTAACAAATTGTGCATTTTACATTTCGATACGTAGACACATTAACTATCTGCAAAAAGAATAAAATAAAACTAAATGTCAAATTACTCCCTATGGTTTCAATATGGCATTGAGAGTAAATTTGTAAGTATCTCCTTGAGGTCGTAAACCCAAATCATTTACTGGGAGTTAATCTCCCATCTCTTGCTTGTTACGAAAGTGTGCAACCATATAAATTTGCACTGATTTTGTAGTTCCCATATAGCTTTACTGAAACAGGATGGAAACAGTTCTTCATTATCACTTCCGTCTTAAAATGTGTACTAACCGATGGTGGATCATTTTTACTTGTGTACAAGCCACTAAGTAGACTTTTAGTGGCTACTGGATCTGCTAGAAAGGGCAGCCAAAAAGGGCAATCAAATTTTCCACAGACTATACTCTTATGTTTTAAGATAGGGTACGTTAGATAATGTTGGAGAAGCATCTTTTACCTGGGGTTTTCTCTGTCATTGCTAATCTGGGCGTAAACAAAACAACTTAAAAGGAGTTCTCTGAGTACATTCCTCATACAATTAGGCTTCTAGTCTGTTGCCTGACTGCTACATAAAGTACTCAAATATCTTTCAAATTACATCCGGTTATTTGAAAAGAAAAGTTTCACTAGATAATTTATTCCGCGCATGATATGCTTTTAAAATATGGAAGATAGTCATGGCTGGAATGCCTCTTTCATATGTCAGCTCAATCAAGGATGACTTGGGAACAAACAATACCTTGTGTTTACACGAACGCTTCACCCGATAGAAACAGCTGTCAAATCTCACTCCTATCCTATCCTGCTGTTTTCAAAGAAAAGAAGAAAAAAAAGGATAACGTCGACTTCAGAGACACCTTGTTGGAATGATTTTGGTAAAAAATCTGTTTAGATTACACAGCAACAATAAATTTACTACTCTCCAGCGTCTCAAGGATTACAGTAGAGGCTTGGTCCCTATGTAACAAATCAATGTTGTCTCTCTGTTGGGAAATTCGGTGGAATCATGCTGTTGCATTTAAGATTACTGAAAGATATAAGTGTGTGTGCGATGATAAGAAACACGCAGTGCTGTTGTCCACCCATGATTTACACCAGTTTCTCATTACATAAGTCGAAAACTTGTTGACAGAAAGCAACTTTGTTGCTTATCCAACAGGGCTCATTTGAGGCATATTCTATCGACTCTGGTAGATACTACTTCCGGTATAAAGTATCTTTCGGAAAGTATCTTATAACTCATTTACTCACTCATCCTCAAGTAACACAAACTTTGCTTTACATGACCATAAAATGCACATCGTATAAACCCTAAAAATATGAGAGCAGCAACTCAGAGACTACGGACAGTCTAAAACCACAATAACATACACTCAGGACATAGTGAGGTTTCGACATTTTCATTCAACCGTTGCAAAAAATCTCATTCCTTTTTCATGTATTCTGTTGTAGTACCCAACTCCTAGCTTCATGAAAATTTAGCTACACTAACTAGCAGTTTGAGATTCCCATGTCGTTTCATATTAACTGGACATAATTTACACACACACACGCACACACA
>NC_068981.1:117722947-117723218 GCF_001194135.2 Octopus bimaculoides | reverse complement strand
CACACACACACACACACACACACACACACACACACACACACACACACACACACACCCAAACGCATAGACATATTTTTATATGTATATACACATTTATACATACAAACATATATACATACACACACACGTATACATATGCACATGCACAAACATATGCGTGTGTATGCATGTGCATGTATATCTACTGCTGTGTCTATCTCTCTCTCTCTCTCTCTCTCTCTCTCTCTCTCTCTCTCTCTATATATATATATATATATATATATATATATAT
>NC_068981.1:117720406-117722642 GCF_001194135.2 Octopus bimaculoides | reverse complement strand
GTCTGTCTGTCTGTCTGTCTGTCTGTCTGTCTGTGTCTGTCTGTCTGTCTGTCTGTCTGTCTGTCTATCTATCTATCTATCTATTTGAAAGACAGAAACTGAAAGAAGCCCGTCACATATATGTACGTGTGCGCTCGCGAGCGTGCACGTATGTTGTGTCTGTGCGTTTCTGGGTGTGTGTGAGCTTGTGACTGTTTGCCACCACCGCTGTGCAACCGGTTTTGGTTTGTTTACGTCCTCGTGACATTTGCGGTTTGGCAAATAGAGGAAAGTAATAAAACGTTTGCCTGGTGGTTCTGAACCATTTTTTAAAACCTATGGGCCCCTTTTATCCCTATTTTATTCTACTGGATCTCCATAGCCATTCAATGTCTATATAATAAAACATTCTTGTATTAAAAGTCTTATAATGAAGTAGCTATTAGGAATTGTATAATAAAAAGAATTGAAAATATTTTGTGTATTGTAGAAAGTATAAGCAATTTATTGCACCAATTTTAACAAGAAAATCTGATGTGGACCTCCAAGGGCCATAGGGATCCCGGTTGAGAGCCCCTTATCTAAAACCCTTCAAGGTGTTATAAGATTCGCCTTCATTTATAATATTTGTGATTATTAATTTTAATCCCTGTAGGTCTTTGGTTTTCAGTCCTTAACCAAGAACTTAGAGAAGTTTATTTCATTTTTCTGTGATTCATGGAAAACAATTGATACCCGTAACAGACGACGATGCAACAGATGAATCCATATAAGAATAAACGAATACAAACATAAACAAATAATAATAATAAATAATAATAATAATTGTACGCCAATCACTATATTAAAGAAAAAAAATCAATATTTCGCTGTTTACCAATATCAATCAGTTCCTAGCCAGCCAGGCAGTCAGTCACGTCGCTCTCACTAAATAAGCCAGACAGAAATTATTACATCTATTGCATAATCATCAATTTTTGTCTCGGGTATGTCGAACTGATGCCGCTAAAGATACAAAATAAAATACCGCTCAATTTCTCTCGCTCGTTAACGCTAACTGGCTTCTTTACTCTATCTGATTTATTCTGCAGTATTATGGAGTAGTTCTCTTTTCCTTGTCTTCTTTCTCTCATATTCTCATTCTCTTATTTGTCTCCCACCACTCTCTCTCTCTCTCTGTCTCTTTCTCTCTCTCTGTCTCTTTCTCTCTCTCTGTCTCTTTCTCTCTCTCTGTCTCTTTCTCTCTCTCTTTCCTTTTCTCTCACTCACTTTGATTGCGTGTGTTAAATATCGCTGTCGCTTTCATCTACCAAATTTCTCCATCTGTTTATTTCAAGGCTGTGACGTTCTCACTCTAACATAACATAAAATTTCCTCTCCCTCTCTCCCTCTCTCTTTAACATACTTTATACGCAGCTACCCAGTTGTGCATGTGGAGGTGTGTATCAGCGTGTATGTGTGTGTGTGTGTGTGTGTGTGTGTTTATATATATATATATATATATATATATATATATATATATATATATATATATATATATATATATAGATAGATAGATTGATAGATCGATCGATCGATAGATAGATAGATAGATAGATAGATTGATTAATAGACAGACAGACAGACAGACAGATAGATAGATAGTACTGTGAACCCAGACGCATAAACGTATATATGTCTGTGTATGTGTGTGTATATACATGTATGTATGTATGTATGTATGTATGTATGTATGTATGTATGTATGTTTATTTTTGGGTTGAAACCTAGTAGTTTGCTTTACAAAGTCTGTACACGACTATCGGCAATCAAATACTATTATATAACCAAAATAAATCGCTTTACTGATGATATATCAAAGAGATTGAAGTGCGCTACTCGTTTTAATAATATTTCAGCGACTCTTTATCAGATGGTATATATGTGCATGCGTGCGTGTAGGTAAATATATATATATATGTGTGTGTGTGTGTGTGAGTGTGTATGTATTTATGTATTTATATGTATATATATATATATATATATATAATTCAATTTTTTTTCTCAATTTTTTTTCTCCGTGTTTTTCTCCTTGTCTCCGTATTCTTTCTGTTGAAGAGCGTAGCTCGAAACGTCAAAGACTTTCCGTATTCCCGAGCGTCATACTAATATATACTTTTGTTATTTACACCACCTGTCCTCGTCTGTTGTTATTATTTGTATATTCTCCCATATATATATATATATGTATATATATATATATATATATATATATATA
>NC_068981.1:117718681-117720184 GCF_001194135.2 Octopus bimaculoides | reverse complement strand
ATATATATATATATACATATATATTGGGTTATCCCATAAATAATGCTGTTTTTAATTCTATTATTTTTCAAAATTAGAATAAACAAACTTTTTAAATCTAAAATACATTCTCCTTCATTTTCTACAATGCTCTTCCATGTATCTGGTAAACTTGAAAGCCCCTCTTCCAAAATTCACTTATCCGTGACGAAAAATACTCCTCCACTACTGTTTTGACCTCGTCTACATAATTCATGTTTTTTTTCCGTCCAAATGATTTTGAAGATTGCGGAATATGATAATCAGATGGGCAATGTCCGCCGAATATGATGGATGGGGCATCGTTTCCCATTCAAACTGCCCTAGCCTTTGGAATGTCATTCTCGCTGCATGTGGCCAAGCATTAACCTGATGGAAGAAGACCTCACCTTTTGAAACCAACGATGGTCGTTCTTCTTCTAGCGATAACTTAAGCCGCTCAGGCTGCTCGCAGTAGATCTCCTTTGTTAACGTTTTTTAGGTTTGAATGTTCAAAGTGAACTAAACCTTTCATATCCCACCAAACAGATAGCAACATCTTACGTAGGTGAAGATGCCTTCTTTAGCCTGAGGTGCCGGTGTTTCTCCTTTCTCACTGTCTTCGGCACTTGCCATGTTTTTTAGGAGAACCCATTTCTCGTCACCAGCCACTATTCGGTTCCAAAAAAGCTTCATTCGTCAGACGTGACATGCAAAGAAGAGAACACATTCATTCTCCGCGTGTGATTAGACTCAGAAATTTGTGAGGAACCTATTCACCCAATTTGCTGACTTTTCTTATGGTACGCATGTGTCGATGAACGGTTCAATGACTAAATCTCTGCTCAACAATTACGATGGGATTTTGCTCCACCAGGGTGTGCACGACGTCCTCGTCGAGCTCAACAGATCTTCCTAGATGAGGCTCAGTCTCCGGCTCGGAATTTCTGGAGTAACCGTTGACACTGGCTTACGCTTATTGGCCGATCCCTTTCTACTGCATTAAGATTCCTCGCACTTTCCGTTGCGTTGATGTTTCTACTGAACTCATACAGTAAAATATGCCGAATATGCCCCTTTGTCACTTACATTATAGCTTTGAAAAAGTAACTGTTAAAACCGAACTGCGCACTTTACTAAAATAAGTATAAAATTAAAATCACTACCTACTCTTATAGCAAGGTGATGCAGATAATTATCCCGCGCCCTTCCGATTCGTAGTTCATGCAATTGAAAAAACCGCATTATATATGGGATGACCCAATATATATTTATATATATATATATATATATATTCTTTTACTTGTTTCAGCCATTTGATTGCTGCCATGCTGGAGCACCGTCTTTAGTCGAATAAATTGACTCCAGGACTTATGTTTGTAAGCCTAGTACCTAGTCTGTCGGTCTCTTTTGCCAAACTGCTAAGTTACGCGGACTTAAACACACCAACATCGGAGTGAGGATAAACACAGACACAGACACACACACACACACACACACATACCT
>NC_068981.1:117714440-117717262 GCF_001194135.2 Octopus bimaculoides | reverse complement strand
TGTGTGTGTGTGTGTGTGTGTGTGTGTGTGTGTGTGTGTGTGTGTGTGTGTGTGTGATACGACTGGGTTAGTGACATTTTCAACAGCGACAGTGCTAATGATCAGGTGAATTTAGAAGTTGCATTTTGTGGTATCAGAAATGCCGGCTTTGCGCTTTTACACGTATATATAAACAAAAGCACTTGTATACCAACTGCACAATAGAACAACTTTTCCCGAAATAATATTTGCGTGCAACCTCAAATTCAAACGTACATAAACATCGTTTCACGTGTATCAACTGAACCAGATTTCGCATGCACGTACATAACAAAACACGTAGCAGTAGGAAATCGTTTTCGAGGAGTGCAGCTGTAATCTAAAGAAAGAAGGTTTGAGCTAAAATTCAGACTTGAAAGGAAAATGTTTGAATTTTGCGAGTAGAAAAGAAATCGAATTTATAGACTTACTAAAACGTCAAAACAAATTGTTAAAATTGGAAATTGGAAAATTGTAACGATTGCCCTGGTTACAGTACTATCCGACAGGGACAGGAAGATGAAATAGCTTACATCATGATGAAAAATCAGATTTTGTTAAGCCGTGTTTTAGGGAAGAAAGCGGTGAACGGCAATGAGAGGGAAACAAAAGTTTAGGGTGGGTGCAAGGGGAAGGCAAGCTGCAAGAAATGAGACACTTGTTTGTGTGTGCGTGCTTTGGTGTCAGCCCGCCAAAAGAGTGAGTAGCTACCAAGCAGAAGTGACATGTAGAAGTGGGAGAAAGAAATTAATGGTTTCCAGGTATTCAACCCAAACAAAGTGCTCCAAGTTTAATTGAATGCATATGTGAATGTATTGGCGAGAGTACTCGTTTGTGAGCGTGTGCACGTTTTTATATGTGTGTGCGTGTGTTTTTATATGTGTGTGTGCGTGATTGTGTGCGAATATGCCAGTGCACGGGTAATATACGCACGCGCGCATACCCACACACATACAGTTGTACGCGCTTCAATTTTGAACATAAGCAAGACTCTACCCCATACACACGCTAACAGCAGAGAATACAGTCACGCAGGAAACTGAGGATTTGAGACATCTCTATCTTATGCGAGGGGTGTTCATTAAAGATTTCTGACCCACTTCCCAAGGACTTGGATAAACAAAACTTGGCATAATTATTAGCCCTTCTCTAAATAGCCACCACCAATGGTGACACGCTTCTCTTTTCGATTTATGCAGCTGTGAATGCCTCGTCTGTAGAAATTAATAGGTTGCGTCTGGAGCTCAGACGTTACCTCGGTAATAAGCTCATCATCATCCGAAAAGTGTTTCGTCTTCAAAAAAGGCTTCATGTTTGGCAAGATGTGTAAGTCAGATGTTGCAAGATCGGGAGAGTAAGGAAGATGAGGACTGATTTCATAGACGTAGGAGTGTGCTTCCATCTAGGCAACATGCGCATTGTGAACTGGAGCGTTGCCTTGGAGGAGGCGGACTCTTTTGGTCAGCATGCCACGCCTCTCTGCTTTGATGGCGTCCCGCAATTTCTGTAGCAGAGAAGCAATGCCCCGTTAATTTTGGTGCCCTTCTGCCAGAAAATCCATCATCACTACTCCGCGCTGGTCCAAAAATACTGTGAGTATCATCTTACCTGATGAGGGTTGGCCACGAGTCACCTTTGGAAGTGGTGAGTTATCATTCTTCCATTGCTTCGACTTGACTTTAGTTTCAGGATCATAGTGATGGACCCATGTTTCAACCTGTGAGATAAGACCTCCTGGTTTTTTTTTTTGGTTTTTTTTTTTTGGCACATTGCCAAAAGAGCCTGGGAGCAATTGATTCGTTCCTGCTTCTGAAAAGGTGTGAACATCCAGGGAATCCATCGGGCAGACAACTTCCGCATGTGCAAATCGTCGTGAATTACTTTTTCCACGGACCCTACACTTACCTTCACTTCTTGGGCTAGTTGCCGAATAGTTATGCGGTGATCCTCCAAAATGGCAGTTTCCACCGGTGTCCGACTACATTTGAACTGGTGGTGCCAGTGCTTGACTACGTCGTATGATGGTGCATCGTCTCTTTTGGTGTACGACGAAAGTCTCTTTTGGTGTACGACGTTTTAAGTATAACAACCTGATCACTGATCTGCATTCAGCTGCCTCCATTATAACACCTTAGCAGCCGTAAAAGATGAAAGAATACAAATGGAAAGCTACAATTTACAATGTGACTTGTACAGACAGGTGTAATTATATCTGTACAAGTTCCGTTTCCTGCAGTATCTAGTAGTGTGTCAAGGGAAATTTCTAATGAACACTCCTCATAAACCTTCCTTGCGATGACGGTACGGAAGTGGTGATAATCTATTGCCTCATTTTGTTTCTTTTTTCACCACAAAATATAGCTAAATATCCCACTTCCCACCAACCATGGTTAGCATGGCTGTGGTTTTTGCCTTCACTTTGCAACTATGCAACAATCTTAACTGTGTTATATCTTATTACATGCGCTCACCAGCGATACGGTATTAATATAAGATGGGCGACTAGCTGCTTCGTTTGTTAAAGCGTTGGGCTATATATGTGACATCACTGGTTCCGGCTGTGTTCTGCGTCGTTAGAATCGTTCAAGAATGTACCAGTTAAGTGTGATTCAGCTTTCATTCCCTTTAGCACTCATACGTTCGATGAATCGCCGATTAAAGGTATGAGAGGCAAAGGTGAACCTCTGTATTTTTGTGGTTACACAGGAGCCTAAAGCCTAAGCATGGTACAAATGGCGGGTTTAGTATATATATATATATACACACATATACACATACATACAAGTATGCATATATATATATAT
>NC_068981.1:117713802-117714430 GCF_001194135.2 Octopus bimaculoides | reverse complement strand
ACTCATATATGCATATGCGTGTGTGTGTGTATGTGTGTGTGTGCGTGGTGTGTGTGTGTGCTTATATGCGTGTGTGTATGCGTATATATATATATATACGTACATATGTGTGCGTGTGTGTGTATGAGGACATAAAAAAATAGATGTCCTTATAACTTCTTTGATACTGTATTGAATTCCTGAACTCTTCTTTATCTCAATCAGTCTATCAGTATATTATCGACGTATTGTGATTTTCAGACATACACGCAATTCTAAATTGTTCCCGGTGAACATCGATGTCACCTGAGAATGTTACATGCCGTTAAGTAGCGTCTCATCCAGAGTGGAAATTCATCTCTTATACGTTCTACGTATCTTAGCTTGGTGCCTACATACTTTAGATATCGTAATGTACTTAAAAGAGTTATGTGCTGTACGCGCATATGTATAAAGGTAAAAGTGACAAAAAAAAAAAAGAAAAAAAGAGAAATCATGAGAAAAAGTAAAGTTTGTAATATACACAGGCACACACACGCATACACTTACATATTTACATATATATGAACCTCGCAACTTATATATATATATATATATATATATATATATATATATATATGCGAGTAAAAATAAATACAAAAAAGGTGGG
>NC_068981.1:117712481-117713627 GCF_001194135.2 Octopus bimaculoides | reverse complement strand
GAGTTCCAACACTGTCTGTTTTTTATGTTTTATTTATATTCCTGCAGAACTAATGTGGGGTATAGAATATGGAATATACAATATATAATATGATATACAATATAAAATAAAATAAAATAAAAATGGATGGCACCATGAAAGAAAGTATTGAATGTAGATGAAATATTGAGTGTTCAATATAAAGGATCAAATATATAAATATATAAATATAAATATATATATATATATATAAAAAGGCGACTCGAGCTTCAGGGCTATTTCCCTTCGTCATGGCCGGTATATATATATATATATATATACACACACTTACATACATATGCTGCATATCACATACATACACCTATACACACACATATGCATACACATATCCCTTATATCCCCATGCAGATTACACCGAGATAGAATACAAGAGAGAAGGAGGAGGGGAGTAGGGAGAGAGAGAAAGGTAGGAAGGAAGAAAGGAAACCAAAGAAAGAAGGGAAGAAAATAAGAAAGAAGGCGAGAGAAGAAAGAGAAGAGCAAATGAAATGTGAATAAGATTTGGGTTGGTGTATTTAAGGCATACTGGAATAAAATATATAAAAAATACTAATATGCAAGAATAATTGAAATAATCTGAAAAATAATGAAAAAATTACAAATGAAGTGTTTAAGTCCAATAAATCGATGTCAGCACTTATTTTTTTATTTTTCAATTTAACTCTGATACTTGATATATCTGTCTCTTTTACCGAACCGCTATGTCGCGTGGACATAAACAAAGTTCTCTCAAGACTAATAACACAGCATTTGGCGTTCTAAAAGGACATCCGTGTTAAGTTAGATATAAGTATTGATTTTTGGTAGTAATATTAAATCTGTCATCAATAATGAATTTTTAATAAGCCTGCTGGTTATTTGAGACATGAGTGCCTGAAAAATACTGATATTCCATCTATCACATTTGTTTGGTTCTGATAAGGTTCTGATGCCCATGGCAGACGATTCTCGTCTGCTACGATTCATGTGTGTGCTTTTATGCACTATGCGCCTAATAACGCAGTATTCGGTGTTCTAACAAGACATCTACATTAAGTTGGATATAAAGATTGCCTTTTGATACTAATATTTCTTCCGTCGATAATAATTAATATATATATATATATA
>NC_068981.1:117711179-117712377 GCF_001194135.2 Octopus bimaculoides | reverse complement strand
TTCTGCATATATCTTAAATATAATTATGACGTCACAGAAAGGTACCTGTTTATGAACACTAGCTTCTAGTCATTAATACGTAAATAAAAAGAAACATGGAGAAACAGGGCTAGGAATTGAAGGGCAAAACACATTATGAACACACATTTACACTGAGAGATATTTAGTTTGTTTTATTTCTCATGTCATAGAGAAAAGAGCTATATGATGCTTCGGAACAATCCATTGTGATGCAATGAGTGAAACAAGGTTACACATTTGAATTACAGATAGAATTCATCCGACAGGCTTTCAACCAATATCCATCTACCTAAATGATGAAAGTAACTAACCGGAAACCTGTCGGATGGATTCTACGTGTGGTTCAACGGTACGGCTTTATCATACATACTGTATGCCGCTGACTTGGCAGTATATGGTTCTGTATTCTCGTGTAAGACCTGCATCCCTTTACGGTTAACAAATGATGGTCGCTTTTTCTGTACAACTTTGTGCAATGCTTCTATTTGACAACAATACTCCCACCAAGCGCCGAGCATAACTTTTTTCGGGTTTAATTATGAAATCAACTGATCTGATCTGGAGTTGCTTTCTTAAGGAGGATGGGTCGATTTTAGAAGCCTTATTGGGAAACATTGTCTGTTTATTTCTTGGATAAGCTCCGTACATCGGTGTTTTTTTTTTTACTCAATGTATTACATGTGTGAGATACTATCATATTCGTATTTAGACTGCACAACCCTCTTCTGGACTATTTCCTCACTGAAACATATTGCTGATATTTCTATTTTTACTTCAATTTCGCATGCTATCGCTATTAGTTACAATCGTACACCTAGTTACCTGTATAAAACTACATTACAGATTTAATAATATAGTTACACATTGGTACACAAACATACATATTCCCTCAATTCCTCAAACACACACACACGTACGCGCGCGCGCGCACACACACAAACACACACACACACACATACACACACACACACACACAGACACACACACACAGACACACACACACACACACACACTAGACAAGACTACAACTTTACCAGCAGGATAAAATTTAAAGAGCAGAGATAAACAACAGACAAAGGACGTAAACCAATCGTTATTTTGTTCATCTGTTACGTGTTTGAATGGTATATCGCTGGTGTAGTTTTGTCATCTATGCATGCATTAAATGAATTCAAGA
>NC_068981.1:117708518-117710756 GCF_001194135.2 Octopus bimaculoides | reverse complement strand
ATCATCATCATCATCATCATCATCATCATCATCATCATCATCATCATCATCATCATCATCATCATCATCATCATCACCATCATCATCATCATCATCATCATATCTCCTTTATGCCTGCTTAGTGAATATGAGCTTCTGTATGTGTGTGAGTGTAAGTGTGTGAATGAACACGTTTGTGAGTATGTGTTTACTGGGTACCGAGACAATCATTTTGCTTCACGGCTGTTATATTCTGGACATTTCGTGGGTCTAGATGTGAAAGAGTCGGAAAGTTACGTAAAATAACCTGGTGGTTGCGTAGGTATATAGAAAAATATTACCAAACATACAAGATATGCTACCGAGCAATAAACTCAAGTGCCGGCTATGAGGTGTATAGACGCAGAAATCTGGAATTAACAATTCCACAGCCTGGACGCTTTTTGTCGGCTAGTGATACATTTCTAGGCTTTTTAGCACTATATGTCTACACGAGATTGTGTCTCAAATCGAATATTGCTGTGTTGCAGTTCCTCTGTACCAGGTGGGTGGGGGGTGATATCACTTTCAACTTTTTATTTTATCATCTCATTCTTATATCTGTCTTTGTACTGCCCCCTCATCTAATCGACTGCACCCTCTAAGCAAATACCTGGCTTCCTCCTTATATAAGAACACTATGTCAGTGGTTTTATATTTAGAGATCGATATGATTAGCGTACGTATGTTCCTATCTTTTATGTCAATTACCAGTGTCACTAAAAATATTCATAGAATTCTTCCATTTTGTTTCAGGGTTGAAATATATTTTTTCGGTATATCATAGAACAGAAATTAAGTCGTTTTTTGTTTATTTATCTATTCCGTCTTAAATTTTACTAATTACTTGAAATTTTCCTACCTTTCAGCTTTATACTAATGTTTGATGTATTTAAAGGAAGTCATGCGGATTGTCTAAAATTTACTGTACAGTGAATAGTAAAATAGTGAAGAAGTCTAGTCCAGTGATTAAGAAATTTACTTTGCAAGCATGGAAGTAACGTGTTCAGTCATAGTGCGAGGTATTTTAGCTGCCAAAGTCTTGTCTTATCCCCAAGCATTTTCAGCAAAATTATGCGAATTTAAACTATGTAGAGGACCTTTGCATGAGCTCTGCTTGTAATCCAAAAGGTCAAACTTAACGGCCAGAGTTTACATTATGATTATGTTAAGTGTCCATGTCTACAACCAATACTCGGCTTTTTAGTAAATAATTTTGTTGATCCATCAATTGAAATGTTAGTCGTCAAATACGACTGAGGATCTAAGCACTGCAAAACCCCGCTATGAAAAGGAATGATTTAATTTATCCCCCAAAAAGAAATTTACTGCGAGTACAGAAGACACTCAGTCCTGTTCAGCAATTATGAATACCTTTGAAAGATATACTTTTGTCATAAGACAAATTGCTTTATAACATTTACAAGAAAGGTGAAGGTGTTACGACGTTAGTTGGTTTTACCAGAAGTAGAAAAGAATGTATAAGAGGGTGGAAAGAAGCAAGAGGAAGAAGACAAGTCAGCAAGATCAAAAAAAGCAAGCAGTAAGACCTACCACAAGCCTGGGTACCTGTATGCGGATGTATGTATCTTTATGTGAATCAATGTGTAATAAGATGATATTGGATAGTAGATTTTACCTTTTCATTTTTTCTTTGTTTATTTTTGCTGTTTTTTTCTTTTTTGTTTCGCATTTGTAAAGACCAAATTACACAAACGGTCATTGAGTGAGATAGACAAGAAAAAGTTAGTGCTGGTGGTAGTGGTGGTTTTGCTGTTTGAGTTCTATTGAAATGTATACGTATGGAAATGAAATGAAATGACCCATCAATTATCGTTTGTCCTGCAGAGTGTCACATGGGCGATAACTGAGAAAATGTTGAATTAGGAGAAAGGTATACGTACATACATACATACATACATGCATGCATACATACATACATACATACATACATAATGCATGCATACATACATACGTACATACATACATACATACATACATATACATACATACATACGTACATACATGCATGCATACATACATACACACATATATACATACATACATATGTGCAAGCGTATGTATATAACAGACTATAAATATCCATATATGGTTGTGCGTGTGTGTGTGTATGTATGATGTGTGTGCGTGTGCGTGTTGGTGGCTGAGTATGTGTGTTTCCCTGTGAAATATGAATGTTATATATATATATATATATAT
>NC_068981.1:117703033-117705547 GCF_001194135.2 Octopus bimaculoides | reverse complement strand
TATATACATACACACAGTATGCAGACACAGATCATGAACTGGTGGCCTGCTGGAAAAGATGTTTTCATTGGGCTAAAGTGTAGTAACATCGTACTATGTAGGACTAGTACTTTACGGTGCAGTAGTGCTACTACATAGTTCTCGCTCAGCGATTTAAAACTAGTTGTTTTCCTCTTTGCGAGATCAGCGATTGTGTGTCATTTTAAAAGTGTATACTGTGAGCAAGAGCCAGTGGTTGTCCTCTACTGAAGAAGGGAAATTACCTAGAAACCATTGGTCTACAGATATCGCAACGGCTAGAAAGTGAACGGTAGGCTCCCTAGCTCACAGCATCCGGACTCAAATCATATGTCGGTAGCCAGGTGGGAAAGAGGTTTTACTGAGGCTAAAAAGTAGTAACTTCGTCCTACGCAGGATTGCCATCTTACGTTGGCAAATAGGCTATATATGTAGCAATAATGAATCTCTGAGCGAGATTTAAACAGTAGCAGTACGACGTTGTGTAGTATATTTGTCACCTAAATGTGGCTAACCATAAAGGGACGATGCTACTGTAGTTTATAGCCCCAGGAATCTTCCAGCTGGTTATTGACACACTGTCTGTGCCCTATCAGTGTATATATATATATATATCACCAGCTGGTCGTATATTCCCGTGCTTTTGATCATTATACGTCTATAAGAGGTGCTTTCTCGAGACAAATACCGCAGTTGAGTAGGTTTTCAAAAGACTGTCTTCTTTAGGCATATTATACACATTGCTGCTTTGGACAAATACTGCTTCCGTCGCTTATGAGGAATAAAACACAGTCTTTTGTTTTAGTTACTTATTTATGTTGTTTCTGTATTTATTTATTTGGAGAAGGGAAAGAGGCGGAAAGAGGGAATGAAAAATAATTCAGCGTATAAATGAGAGACTGAACAAAGATCTGTGCGAAGTATCTATCCTGCTCTTATCAGTGTATCTTCGTGGTTCTGTACATCAACACAGTTCTCGTGTTTCGTCCATGTCGTCATCATGTTTCTTCTCAACATATTGTTTTGTTTTTGTTTGCATGATGGTTTCGGTTATTAATGTTAATGTTATACTTGATGGTATGTTGTTTTTTTTCTTTACAGTGTAGTTTATCGTCCATCATCATTCTTGTTTTATCTTCCTTCTTAATCCTGTTTCGGTTTTTAGTTGATTGTAGTTATCACTAAAGCAGGAGCACCGGCAGCAAAAGTAGCAGCAACAGTAGTAGTAGTAGTAGTAGTAGTAGTAGTAGTAGTAGTAGTAGTAGTAGTAGTAGTAGTAGTATCAGCAACAACAGCGGTAGTAGTAGTAGTAGTAGTAGTAGTAGTAGTAGTAGTAGTAGTAGTAGTAGCAGCAGCAGCAGCGGTAGTAGTAGTAGTAGTAGTAGTAGTAGTAGTAGTAGTAGAAGTAGTAGTAGTAGTAGTAGTAGCAGTAGCAGCAGCAGTAATAGCAGTAGTAGTAGTAGTAGTAGTAGTAGTAGTAGTAGTAGTAGTAGTAGTAGTAGTAGTAACAATAGTGGTGCTGTTGGTGGTGTCCGCGTTGGTCATCAATTTTGCTGTTTTTGTAAAGAGCCCGGTCGCAAATTCATATTACTGTTAAATTTACATCGTAATTTCTTTCTTTATATATTTCAATGTGTTTTGTAAATTTCTTTTCGTCTTAATGCTTTTTGATAGTTACATGTTTCCTGTTGTAATATTCTAGTCTCATGTTAGTCTTCTCAGACTCCAGAAACCTATGTTTAAAGGCGTCCCGCCATTTTTAAGACAGTATATCCATATGATTCTCTCGTATGTAGTTAACTTTATCACACGCGTGCCTTAACATCCCCATGTATATTTGTATGTGTGTGTGCGTGTGTATGTATGTATGTATGTGTGTGTGTGTGTGTGTGTGTGTGTGTGTGTGTGTGTGTGTGTGTGTGTGTAAGAAGTTGTGTCAAAAAGTTCCCGCAGTAGTTCTGTAGCACGCCAGCAGATGGCAGCACACGGTTGCGAGAGCAGTGAGAGTTAGCAGTGAACTTCATCAGACAGTGTGACCTTTATCGCTGTGTTTACTTCGCAAGTTGTGAAATTTGTGTTTTTGTGATCACATGTATGTTGTAGTCTGCGATTTTTGTCATGGAGAAAAAAAGAGCCGATGTAAAATTCTGGTTTGAAGATGGAAGGCATTGAATAACCTGGAGGAACTGCCACGAACAACACCTCGGAAGACTGAAGAAACTTCATCAGCTTGTGTATGAGGATCGTCGGAGGACAATCAACGACACTGGTGATGTTAGTCTGTCGTATGGGTACGTGCAGGCAATCCTAATGTCCGAGAAGAATCGGATTCTTCAAGACGACAATGCATCCTATCACCGAACTCTTACTCATGAGTCTCTCGCCAAAAGTAAGATGGTATTGCCTCTGCACACGCCCTATTCGCCAGATTTAATACTTACGGACTTCCATCTCTTCCTCAAAATGAAAATGTAGCTTAAATGTCAATGTTTTAAC
>NC_068981.1:117698952-117702724 GCF_001194135.2 Octopus bimaculoides | reverse complement strand
ATATATATATACATACACATATATATACACATACACATATATATAAACATACACATATAAATGTCAATGCACGAAATTCGGCCATTGTTTCACTTTGTGACTTCTATTTATCACTAATCACACACACACACACACACACACACACACACACAAGAAGTTACTCCTGCGCCATTTGATGCTGTTACTCATTGTCTTAAATACTGTTGTTTTTTTTAACGTAACGGCTGTTGCTTTAAGCATCACTGTTTTCTTTTTTGGTTGTTTGTTAGAGTTACTGTTTATTGGTTTCAAATTTTGTCACAAGATCAGCAATTTCATGCGAGGGGGTAAATCGAGTACATCGACTCCAGTGCTCAGCTGGTGCTTATTTCATCGACTTCGAAAGGTTGAAAGCCAAAGATGATCTCTGCAGAATTTGAACTCAAAACTTAAAGACGTTAATGCAAGTGGAGCAGACCTAAGGTCTAAGGCATTCCAGCCCCAACTAGCCCCAACATATATAATAACCTGTAATGTATCATTTCTTAAAGACAGCAGGATAACTTTTGAAAGACGTTATTCCTAGCAGTTCAATTGCACTGATAGATGCTCTCACATTTGTTCGTTGTTCTTGTTTAACGCTAGGTCAAATTTAATCCAGCAGCCACGCAATGGAAGCATTCCTGGTCTTTCTCGTCTTTTGTTTCAAGATCATAGGGCCACGTTATCCAGAGTGTTCTTTCCTTAAACGGTAAGGTATGATTTGAGTGAAACCTAGTAGTTAATTCTGGAATAGTTAGCGATCACGTAGATGTTCCCTGATTGGCTCGTTGTTGAGTTTGTTGACTGTGACAGCGATGACGTAAATGATGACGTTGATGATAATGGTTTAAAGAAGACCTTGTAAACCTCTTATCGCCATTTGACTTCATTCACAATTCTAATAGATTTACACTTCCCTATAAACACCTGTGGTCTTGTATATTTATTGCGTTTTGTTGTAGTTTTGTATGTTGGGCTGACATCTGGAATCTGAGGAATGTGGTGAAAATCTAGTATCACCAAAAATTAATTGAAAAAAATAAAAGACATACAAATGAATTTATTAAACTTATCTACTACCTAGTATATTGGCTTTAAGATTCCTTTCATTTTCTTCAGCGTTACACACCAATTTTCGATGGTACGAACGTTCTGGACAATTTAGTCCATGTTTGAAATATGCAGTAAGCAAAACTTTTGTGCACTTTAGTTTCCTATATTTTTTGTTCTAATTTTACTCACACACACACACACACACACACTGATTGATTATATCCCCGATTTCATGCTATTGTTTATCAGTCACTTGTCTTACAAATAATGTTTTATTTTGTTCTATTCGTTACATAATTTGGAGCTTTCACAATAAAAAGTAGTAAGTTACAGTTGTATTAAATATGTGGATCATTGATTTTATGTCCGAGATGATTTTGTTTCGGAATCTATTTGTGTATGGTTTAAATGTAACGGTTGAGTTGTGAAATACTCAGATTAAGTAAGGTTTCTGTTGAAGTTTATTGTAGGCGTCCTTATTTATTTATTGCATGATTTTTAGTTTTATCGGCATATATGTATCAATATCCTGTTGAATTTTCTTCGTGTCTTTATATCTAAGTTGAACTTCAGTTGGAAGTTATACCTGTGTTTCTTACACTTCTAACATATAGTGGGCAATTTCATATTCAAAATCTGTTATGTATTTGTGTCCATTGTTAACCTATATTTGGTCTTTCTTGTGCTTACAGTTCAATATTCACAAAATGTTATAGATATAAGCAGTTCACTTCTTAATGCCTTGGTTAGTGTCGCACGGGTCAGGAGCTGTTATCTTTTAACTGTCGGATTTAGTTCACATACTCTAAGGTGTCTAATTTGAAAAACTACAAAACGTTCTACACACTGTGAAAATGCAATCTTTAATTTTTCTCCTCGAAATCTTATGCCTTATGAGTCAATCACGCACTGAAATTTTAACAAGTAGCTACATGTATCTGTACATGTATCTGATCGATATATCAACTTTACTTTCCTGCCTTACAACATACTTTCTATCTTTAACTGGAGTGACACGAAGAGCGGAGAAGTGTTCTGAAATCATCTCATCTTGCAGTACATACACACTTCTAGTTTTGTGAATTTTTCTTTTTTTTAATGTGTTTTTTTTTTGCCCACGTATTCCATTACTACCTGCCTCGGACTGCCTGCTCCTTTTTTATATATGAAATATATACTTATATATAAACCCACCTACTTAACTAAGTATCAAACTACTTGCCTACCTTTTCCTACATACCTGTAAGTCCATCTATCCGACCGTCTCCCAATTTGTCACATTCATATATAGCGTGTGTAAGAGACAACTACAAGCAAAGAAAATTGTATGTAAAATAAAACGACAGCAAACACTTAAAATAAGAGAGCGAGAACAAAAATCATGAACAAATAACACAGCAAAACGAGCTACGATAAAGAACCGATGGGACGATCCTGTGGCTACGTGTGAGAGAGTAAAAGAGAAAACGTGTCTGAATGGATTATATTGTTTTACATGTCATATCCACCAGGGGGTAACAAACAGCGGTAGGGGTCGATACGATGGGTTAAAAGAGAGTGAGGCTAGGCGGAGGTGTTAGGGACTGCGAGGTGACGTGGTGCTCTGAAAGTTTAGTTTGTTGGTTACAACAAGCAAATAGTGTTTATTATTATTATTGTTATTATTATTATTATTATTATTATTATTATTATTATTATTATTATTGCTATTATTAATTGAACCGTCGAAACTTTCCTTATTCTATTCTTTTCCCTTATTCCTTTCTTATCTGTTTATGACAGTCTTTCAGAAAAAAACACGACACATGAGATTACTGTCGAAGTTAGCATGCCGTGAGGAGGTGGTTGAAGATAGATGAGGATGAGATTGATGGCTTTTGTTGATGGGAGTGTATGAATGAAAGCGTTTAGGATGTGGCAATTGGTTTTACTTTTCAAACATTTCGTTGATATTTCACGGGGATAGGATATATGTACTGTATAACATCCATAATGATATATGCGAAGAAGTAGTTTGGGATCGTTTAGTAAAAAATTTTGATATATGTATGTATGTATGTATGTATGTATGTATAAAGATATAAAAAGGAATAGAAAAAATGGGACATTAGATGATACAAAAACGGGACAAGCAAAAAACAAGGACGGGTCATTTGGAGTATTCTTTCCCCAGTCGAATTACAGATCATCTTTGCAATTTCGGCTGGTTATACTCGAGATTGCTCCAATCTGGCCAGCCCCAAGGAAATACTAAGCTAAGAGCACTAGATTCCTTGGAAGAAAGCAGCGAATGTATACGAAAACAAGGACGGAAAAAAACGGAGAAATGGTACACAAATACAAATGCAAATAACAGGACATCAACAACAGGTGTCTTTCGACTAAGGACGAGTTGGTTGGTTGGTTGATATTCTTTTATTCTTTTACTTGCTTCAGTCATTTGACTGCGGCCATGCTGGAGCAATTCAATTATGTATAGGCACGCATGCGTCGGACTGTTTTACGTACACGTTTACACATTTATTCACACAAAATTCTCAAAATTTTGAATACATATTCACGGTTTCACATATATACACACACAGCCAAACAGATACACATACGCACACACATTACCTATCTATCTATCTATCTATCTATCTATCTATCTATCTATCTATCTGCCTGCCTGCCTGTCTGTCTGTCTGTCTGTCTCTCT
>NC_068981.1:117693938-117698935 GCF_001194135.2 Octopus bimaculoides | reverse complement strand
TATATATATATATATATGGTTACACACAATCATTGTGTGATTTAAAATATTTTAACATATTTTCATTTGTAGTGACAAATGGACATTAACATTTTACACTGAGTTGAAGATGAATTTTATATTTAAGACTTCTATTGATATTTGCTATTTATATGGCTTTATAGAGCAAATGAATGTAAATTCTATGAACAATTTCGCAATATACATGATTCTTTTAGAAGTGTCTGACTAATAATCAGAAACTATATCTAGTGATGGATTAGCTTACATTCAGAAAGAATAGGGCATGGAACTAAAACTTTGTACAGTTTCTATCTGAGAATGAATAGTAAATAACATATCTATCTTTGACACTACTTCTTTTCAAAACCTCTTTATAATAAACTATTTTGTTGAAGGACAATATAACGGATGAAATACAAAATGTATTATACTATTATTTTTTTGTTAAATTATTGAAAATGGCAGGTGAGTTATCAGTTTCTATATAGTGAAAGTTTTACTTTTTTGATGGTTGAGTAATTGTTTGATTCTAGAACAAGGGTCACGTCTAAACAATTACGGTACGTAATTTTGCGTCAACCGTAATTTTAAGGTTAAAGTCTTAAGATAATTGACGGTAATATTTTCGGAATCTGTTTAACATTTGCGCTTTCGTTGACTAATTAATTATTAATCCATCGTCTTAAAATTAGACATTTTATATATTTAATCATGTCTTTTAATACATGTAAAGTATAAAGGCCAATAGCTCAATACTTTCTGCCTAGTATACGCTATGTTCACTCCTATCACGTCTACAAAAATAATTCCCTTTGCTTATAAAGCTTTAGCTAATCGCTTCGTACGTTTTTATATCTAAATCTTTTGTTGAAATTTAATGCTCCATGGAGCAAAGTCTTTGGTACTGATGGAATACATTCATTGATGTTAGATTGGGTAATATTATGTAATTGTTGCCGCTAATATTATTTCTCATAAATATCTCGTCTCCAATGAAACAAATGCTATTAAGACTGTTTCTATAGTATTTATTCCATTAAGAATTCGATATTCCTATACAAATGAATTTAAATGTTGCATATTTACATAGTGATTCACTTATGACTATTTCGGCAAGAATAATGAATGCTGTTTAATTGATGAAATCAGAATAATACAGAAATATGTTCTGAGTTCTCATTCAAATGTGCCGTGCCATAAAAATGTTAGTTTGTATGTATGTATGTATGTATGTATGTATGTATGTATGTATGCATGTATGTATGTATGTATGTATATATATATGTATATATATATATATATATATATATATATATATATATATAATTAGCAGAGATACCCGGCATTGCTCGAGATTAAAATGGTATAGTTTGTATATATATTACAGTTATATTGAAACGTGTGTATGGTTGACATTCGAATGAATGTAGGTGTAATGGAGATATTGTACTTAAATGGTTACCTTCCGGAAATGACCTGCAATGTGAGATGGCAACAGGGAAGTGAACTGTTGAAATGTTGCAGAAGTAGAAGGCTTGACATTAGATTGCTGATGTGGCTGTAGAATAAGAAACATAAACTGAACCCATGCAGTCACATGAGAAAATATTGTAATGAAATACTTGTAAAAGTAAAACGTAAAGGCTTACCGCGTGGTTGGTGAGAATAATTGGAGAGTATGCTTTGATACTGAAGTCCATGCAGGAAACGGCTTTGTTGATGCAGTCTTCGGGTTTATTGTCATTATGCCGAAATGGTATCCATCTTCACCATTCACAAAGAGCACTGGATACTGGAGCACATAGTAGGATATAGTAATTCCTGCAAATCCTCTTGGTATACAATATTCTTTGTTTTCTTTTGCGGAAAAAATGAAAATAGACTTTTTTTGCTTCCCTCTTTAGAGCAGCCAACGTTTAATTGCTCGTGTGAAAAGAATGACTCTTCCAAGTGAAGTTCTATCAAATACAGTTTTTGACCCTGTGATCTATTGATAGACATTGCAAATTTGATACAAATAGGAAATTGCACTCTTCTGAAAGAAAAAGGAATTTCTTCTCCCAATGGAACGAGAGGAATCCTGGATATGAAAACATCTTCTTTTCCATATCCAGAGAGAATGGTGGTATCATCTCCTTTACCACCAGGCATGTCCCATTGCAGAGTGTTTGGTGGATCCAAATTCCTCAATAAGATTACTGGAGCTCCCACTTTAAGTTCCAGTCTATGGGGAGGTAGTCCTGAGGCTCCAATGAATTGAGAAATTCTGGGACTGTATCGACTGACTCATAGATGTGAGGACTTCCAAGAAAGTAGTGCAGCAGCTCCTCATTAATTTTACTTGCAGCGGTGTTTTCTTTTTTGCTCTTTCACACAGCCAATTCAGATTGTGATAATTTTTTGACCAATGGATGCAAGGTACACTATTAATTTTTGAAAGTTACTTCGCAAAGAGTTACCTACCTTCTCAACATAACCCAGGAAAAAGTATTTTCCGCTCCCACAGGGCCCGTTGCTTATTATGTGAAAAATGTTAAGAGTCTAAAACCATCTCTGGAACACAAATGAATGTATGTTCCCAGTTTGGAGAAAATCAGTTGTTAACTTTAGAACTTATGCGGCTTTACACACACACAACCTCACTTATATATATATACACATATATTTTTGTGCGTGCATATATGTGTGTGTGTGTGTCTGTCTGTGCCTGTGTTTGCCCACTCTAAGTGCTTTACAACCGGTGTTTGAGCGTTTACATCCTCGTAACTTAGCATGGCTGCAGTCCAGTGGCTGAAACTAGCAAAGGTTAAGAGATAAAAGATATCCGTAATGCCAATAATTTGGAGAAGGTAAACTTAATGATACTAACTGCAATGCTTGTTGTTGGTAATTCTCTTTCAAGGATAAGAGCAAATGTCGGCTATGATGGATTTGTAAATCAGAACGCCAAAAAAAAAATCTAATTTCTTTAAAAGATTTTGTTTAATTTCTTGACGGATCTACAAATTTACTGGACTGAAATCAGTTTTAATTATGGTAGAATGTCGTTGCAATCCCCAAGCTCAGCCTTGATTGAACAAGTTTATGATTGAAAACACATTTTATCACTTTCGTGCTTTTATTCGCTTTTTTTTCAGACTGGATGTGTTGTATATAGAAAATTATCCTTCCATTTTTAATACAATATCTTTGATTATTATTTACATTATTTACATTTGACGGATATTTGTCCTCATCTTGTTTATTGTTAACACAACGTTTCGGCTGATATACCCTCCGGCCTTCATCAAGTGACTTGGGTAAATTTCGAACATACATCATCAATGAGAATCGGTGTCTAGACGTTGCTGATATTAAAACCGACATCTGTAAAGCACTTAAGGTACTTTTCGATGTTGTTGTTATTATTATTATTATTCAAGTCACTGCCTGGAATCGAACTCGGAATCTTGGAGTTAGTAGCCCACGCTCTTAACCATTACACCATATGCCCGTGGGCACTTATGGAATGAAAATATAGAATTGTAATATCTTTTATCTTTTGCTTTTCTTTTTACTTACTTTAGTCATTGGATTGCAGCCATGCTGGGACACCTTCTTTCAGGTTTTAGTCGAACAAATTGGCCCCAGTACTTTTAAGCCTACTACTTATTTGATTGAACTGTTAGTTTGAACCGATATGTTTACAGAGACGTAAACAAAACAACATCGGTTTCAAGCGGTGGTGGTGGGGGGACAAACACTAACAAAAAAGGTATACACAAATAGATATATTCAACAGGCTTCTTTCGGTTTCCTTCAACCAAATCCGTTCACAAGTTGTTGTCGGTCCGGGGCTATAGTAGGAGACACCATGCAGTGTACTGAACCTGTGTGGTTGGTAAGGAATCTTCTTACCACTCAGCCACACTGGGTTTTTAAGGGGATTTGGTTGATATTTCTAGCATGCTGGATGACGGCTATGAGATTACCTTGTTGGATCAAGTGCTCTTTTAATCACTGATATAAAGAATTCATTGAATTAAAACTTGTAGTCGATATTTCATAACAAATTTTTCTTCTTTTATCTTTTTTTGTCGTCCACTGAAACTAACTTCAACTCGGAAACCAAAAGAACGATAAAGTACGGAGATGTGTTCTACTTTGATCAAGTGAGACTATCATTCAGTTACATAGATTACCTAAGCTTTGTTTCTTTAAAATAATGGCATTTTTAATCAACTTAACATGTTGAGTTATGTAAGATCTTAAAAAGACGAATTCACAACATTCGCATCGAGAGCTGTTTCACACCATTTGCCGTTGAAATAACTCCGTGAAAGGTATTATTTTAATTTCCTTAAAACAAAAGTGCTCTTATTTAAAACATTGCTGAAATAAAAGAAGTTAATGTTTTGCTGTTTCTTCATTAAAAATATCCATAAACTTATGATCATCAGTACGGTAAGAATGATATATATTTTCACTAGATGCCGTACCGTGGGATAGATCTTGGTACGAATTCTGCTTCGTAATCACTGATCACGAAATATTACGACGTTTATTTCGTAACTTTTCCTCTATACCTGCGCCCTTCAAAACAACAAATATTCATGTAAGACGTACGAGAACACACATCATCAATGAGAATCGGTGTCTAGACGTTGCTGATATTAAAACCGACATCTGTAAAGCACTTGAGCGATAAATTCATAAAAAGACGAAAAAAAAAAAGCAAAACAAAAGTGCAACAGAATAGTTAGACAAGCAGACATAGGAAAAGAAAACTATGAACAGCAAACAATTACATAAAAATATAAAAAAATGAACATCATCATCATGATCACCACAGTTACTATAGTTTCCATAGGCATCATCATCATCGTGAAAAACAAAAAAAAAACACGATTATCACTTAAATTACACATGCGCGCACTAACACATACGCACAGATATGTGTAAGTACATATATATGTATGTTTGTATGTATATATGCACACAAATAAATATGAATA